>NC_084569.2:28812458-28884958 GCF_033978685.3 Nerophis lumbriciformis
ATGTTTTGTTATGTTCTGTTAGTTTTGGACTCCCTCAGTTCCTGTTTTTGCACTCCTGGGTTTATTTTGGTCACCATGGGGGAAAATTGGGTTCACCTGCCTCTGGTTAGTGGTCCCACGTTCAGCTGCTGTCAACCACTAATCAGAGAGCTGTTTAGTTACCTTGCTCGCCACGCTCAGTCTGGCGTCATTGTTTGCCTCATGCTCCTGTTACTTTTCTGTTTGTGTTGCTGTTTTGACTTTTCAAGATTAAATCATGTTCCTACCTGCAAGTCCTGTCCGGGGTCGTCCGTTTGCATCCCGGGAGAACGAACCTCGCATAAAGATGCGACCCCAACGTGACACAAATGGCATGGGTGGATCTACACCTGACATCCACTGTAATGATACCAAGTACAAGAGCGTATCGAGTCGATACTACTATGATTGCATCAATATTTTTTATTGTCAAAAAATATTTTTTCTTTAAAAAAAAAAAATCATATTATTTTTATAAACTCAGGAAATACGTCCCTGGACACATGAGGTATTTGAATATGACCAATGTATGATCCTGTATCAGATTGATACCTACATTTGTGGTATCATCCAAGACGAATGCAAAGTATCAAATAACAGAAGAATAAGTGATTATTACATTTTAACAGAAGTGTAGATAGAACACGTTAAATGAGAAAGTAAGCAGATATTAACAGTAAATGAACAAGTAGATTAATAATACATTTTGTACAGCTTGTCCTTGCAGACAAAATAATAGAATGATAAATGACACAATATGTTACTCACTATTTTATTTAAGGACAAAACTGCAGTATTAAACATATGTTTAATGTACCCTAAGATTTTTTGTTAAAATAAAGCCAATAATGCCATTTTTTTCTGGTACCCTTTATTTAGAAAAGTATCGAAAAGTATCGTACCGTACCGGTACCAAAACATTGGTATCGAGACAACCCTAGTGTGAACTAAATCTTGCTAACCGACAATAACAACCTCTACTCTTACATTGCAGCCTTGATCAACTTTTTTTTCCCAAACTCAAAGATTGGGAGTCACTTTGGTCCATTGTGTGCATTAAAGATATTGCAACAAACCAGCGTCCGTTGGTCACTCCACTAAGTCATTTGTGTCCCCAGGAAATAAAATACATAAATGCACGATTAAATTACCTGTAAAATAAAAGAAAAACATATCAATCAAAGTGTCCTGCACATTGATGTGGTTGCATACTCAATAATTACCATTTTAAATATTTACAGTTTATTGTTGGCCCTGATATGTCAAAAGGCATTAATAAATCTTATTATTTTACAATAGCTCTATAACTGATAACAGTAGTTCAGCCGGGATATGCTCATTTCAAAATTAGATTTACAGCCCCGAAATGTTGTTATTGTTTTCATTTTCATGCCCCGCCCTCCATCGTTTGACCAATTAGAAAGTCTGTGAGTGTGTCACATCCAGTTTGCCAGTTACACACCGCCACCTTTGTCTGGCTACTGCCACTGGTAAAGTTACTAAACATGTCAGACCTTAGTCAATCTAAAAGGCCTTGTTACCATTCTCAACTTATTCATGACAAAGCCAGGAACAAAACCGGGGATACTTTTGAAAGATGGAGACCATTGAAGGCGGAGACTTACTCATTTCCTCCTTAGCAAACCATCTTGCAAGAAGCATAAACAAGAGGAACATATATACATATATATATATATATATATATATATATATATATATATATATATATATATATATATATATATATATGGATATATATATATATATATATATATATATATATATATATATATATATATATATATATATATATATATATATATATATATATATATATATATCCATCCATTTTTTATGCTTGTCCCTTTGTTGTGTGGGGTGCTGGAGCCTATCTCAGCTGCATTCGGGCGGAAGGCGGGGTATACCCTTGACAAGTCGCCATCTCAGGGCTAATAGAGATAGACAGACAACATTCACACTCACATTCACACACTAGGGCAAATTTAGTTTTGCCAATCAACCTATCATATATATATATATATAGACACACACATATATATATATATATATATATATATATATATATATACATATATATATATATATATGTTTTTAGTCTCTTATTTTTTTAATATATGTATATATATAAAGAAGAAAAAAATATATATATATATAAATAAATGATAAATGGGTTATACTTGTATAGCGCTTTTCTACCTTCAAGGTACTCAAAGCGCTTTGACAGTATTTCCACATTCACCCATTCACACACACATTCACACACTGATGGCGGGAGCTGCCATGCAAGGCGCTAACCAGCAGCCATCAGGAGCAAGGGGTGAAGTGTCTTGCCCAAGGACACAACGGACGTGACTAGGATGGTAGAAGGTGGGGATTGAACCCCAGTAACCAGCAACCCTCCGATTGCTGGCACGGCCACTCTATCAACTTCGCCACACCGTCCCTTATATATGTGTATATATATATATATATATATATATATATATATGTCAAAGTTTTGTCTTTAAATATATATATACATATATATATATATATATATATATATATATATATATATATATATATATATATATATATATATATATATATATATATATATATATATGTATATATATTTAAAGACAAAACTTTGAGTCAGCTTTCTGTTATGGGTGACAAAGTATAATATTATTAATATAACATTCAGCCATGTGAGCATCCTTTGAGGGAAAAAGAGGAAAACTGCCAAAAAAAGAGGAACATTTTCATCTGCATTTCTACACATCTTTAGATTTATTCTCAACCTCCTTTGGTTGGTTTTTCGATAATTACATGTCCAATTTAAGGTACCACATATTTGTTTGTATTTTTTATTAATTTACTAACATAATTATCATTGCAAATGTAATGCCGAAGTCTATAACATGCATGCAGAGAACTAATTGGCAACTCTATCCTTTAGCCACACCCCCTCTGGGAATATACTTCCTATGTTGTGACCTCTGATTACAATAAAAAATATACCTTCTTGCTGGCTACTAATAATTACTCTACAACTACTACTAGTTCTAACTATGCTAACTAGCGAGACTGCTCCGGCGCCCTTTCCTGCCATTTAGTGTGGCTTTTCGCCGAGAGAGAGCGTTCAACACATTTTGTTTAGATCCTATTTTTTGATTGTGAGGGGCGTGGCCTGCGGACCTGCAGCGAGGCGGGATGTGTCGGGACCGGCTTTGAGATTAGCGACAGGTGAGTGGATGACACAGCTGAGTGTGTTTGTCTGATCACCTGTCGCTCTGTTAAAAGCAGCAGTCGGGAAGAAGAAAGGAAGGTGGAGCACGAGCGAGAGCGAGAGCGAGAGCAAGAGCAAGACAGAGACAGACGAACAAAAGACATTTGCTGAAAAGCACAAGTAAGACTGAAAATAAAACAGTGTTCAACCCTGAAAAGGAGCTGTCATGTCTATGATTGGGGTCCAGAAGAACCCGGAAGTAAGGGACTTCCACAATTTGGCGCCCAACTCGGCTGGACCACCGGAGGCAAGGGAAGACGACACCCTGACGGCTCTCACGGGCGCGGTCTCGGAGCTGGCAGCGATCACCCGCCAACAGTGTCAGGTCCTGCGGGCGTTAGCGGAACAGGGGGGCGGGGCACTGCCAGGGGCGACGGCCGTCACCATTCCCCGCATGGGCGAAAAAGAGGATCCCCATGCCTTTTTGGACATTTTTGCGGCCACGGCGAGAGCATACGCGTGGCCGGAAGAAGAGTGGGGGGTGCGGCTCATGCCGCTCCTGACGGGGGAGGCGCAGCGTGCGGCGCTCAGCCTGCCGGCACCCTCCAGAGTGCGCTTCGAGGACCTGAGGAGGGCGGTGCTGGACCGGACGGGAGGCACCACCGAAGATTATCGACGACGGTTCCGGTCCATGCATCTGGGGAAGGAGGACCGGCCATTCGCCTTTGGCCAGCGGCTCCAAGAGGCGGCGGCACGCTGGCTGCAGCCGGGAGAGGGAGATGGTCGACTGCTGGACCAGATCCTACTGGAACAGTTTGTGGAGGCGATCCCGACGCGGACGGCGAACTGGATCCGGTACCACCGACCCCGGGACCTCGCAGCAGCGATGACCCCCGCCGAGAACCACCTGGCTGTCCACCGCGAGGAGCAACCGACACCAGCGGCGCACGGACTGAGCGTGCGACATGAGAAGGAGAGAGAACGACACATTCCCCACCTTAACCCACGTGACCCTCCCTCTACTCTGTCTCCGCAGGTCCCGGCTGCTGCTTCCAGAACATCTCCCGCGCAGACGGCCCCTCAAACGCTTGGGCAGGCGTGCTGGAGGCGTGGGCGGCCCAGTGGCGCGCGTCACGGACCTCCGCAGGTGGAGGTGGGGCGCGTGACCCGGGTGGCCGCTCCTTCAGTGCCCTCCCCCGGCCCGGGTGAGACGTACGGTATGAAGGTAACGATACAAGGGAGTACATACCAGGCGATGGTGGATTCGGGCTGCGGGCAGACCATGATCCACCAGAACCTGGTTCGACCCGGGGCTTTGAGGCAGGCAACACGGCTAAAAATCAGGTGTGTTCATGGGGATGTGCACGAGTACCCTATGGTGCCAGTAGAAATTTGGTATGAGGGCCAAAAGCATAGGGTCGAGGTAGCTGTAAGTACGCACCTTTCGCACCCCGTAATCTTGGGCACAAATTGGCCGGGGTTTAACCATTTACTGACACAATGTGTGGGGGTGCGTTCACGGACCGTAGGAAAGGGGAGCATCCGCGCGGTTCTCAGTGGTGACGCGGGTCCGTCCGATACTGCCGAGCGGGAACCGGTGGGGGCTTCGCGGGAAGCCCCCCCGGGCCCCCACTGGCACCCTATGGAGGATTTTCCGCTCGAGCAGTCTCGCGACGAAACTTTGCGCGCGGCCTGGGACCAGGTGGATTACATCGACGGTCAGCTGGTGCGCCCGGGAGCAGCGCGGGTGTTCCCTCACTTCTCGATTATTAGAGATAGATTATACCGAGTGAGCCGTGACACTCAGACCGGAGAGGAATCCACCCAATTGTTGGTGCCAAAACGCCGCAGGGAAATGGTTTTCCAGGCGGCGCATTACAATCCCATGGCTGGCCACATGGGGTATAATAAAACACTAAATCGGGTCATGGTCCGATTCTATTGGCCGGGCATCCGGGCAGACGTGCGCCGCTGGTGCGCTGCCTGCCCGGACTGTCAGCTGGTGAACCCGGCGGCCACCCCAAAGGCGCCTTTGCGCCCATTGCCGCTCATGGAGGTCCCCTTCGAAAGAATGGGTATGGACCTCATCGGACCATTCCACTCGAGCACACGGAGATACCGCTTTGTGTTAGTCCTAGTGGATTACGCAACACGCTATCCCGAAGCAGTGCCCCTGCGCTCCATCTCTGCAAAGAGTGTAGCGCAGGCCCTGTTTCAGGTCATCTCCCGAGTTGGAATCCCGAAAGAGATTCTGACTGACCAGGGCACGTCCTTTATGTCACGCACGATAAAGGAACTGTACGGATTATTGGGAATTAAAGCGATCCGCACCAGCGTATACCATCCACAAACAGATGGGCTGGTGGAGAGATTGAATAAAACGCTGAAAACCATGATCCGTAAGTTTACACATAAGGACAAACCAAATTGGGATAAATGGCTGGATCCCCTACTGTTTGCGATGCGGGAGGTACCTCAGGCCTCCACAGGCTTTGCGCCTTTTGAGTTATTATACGGCAGGAAGCCGCGCGGAGTGTTGGACGTAATTAAGGAAAGCTGGGAGGAGGGGCCAAGCTCCAGTAAAAACGAAATTCAATACGTCATGGACATGCGAGCAAAACTCCACACGGTGGGGCACTTGTCACGCGAGAATTTGCTCCGTGCCCAGGAACGTCAGCAGCGCACGTATAACAGGGGGACTCAGCTAAGAAAATTTTCACCGGGAGAAAAAGTGCTTATATTACTCCCCACATCCAGCTCGAAATTACTTGCGCGCTGGCAAGGACCCTTCGAGGTCACACGGCAAGTGGGTGATGTGGACTACGAGGTCCGGCGCTCGGACCGGGGCGGAGCCACCCAAATTTATCATATTAACCTCCTGAAAGCATGGAAGGAGGCGTCGCCTGTTTCCATGGTAACGGTGGTTAAGGAGGAGGGGGAGTTCGGGCCGGAGGTCCCGCGCGCTGGTCCGCCCTTTCCCCTCTTATGTGACGATCAGCTCACGTTAGCGCAGAGAGCGGATGTTGCTAAACTGCAGCAGCGCTTCTCTGATGTGTTCTCCCCTCGGCCCGGGCGCACGAACCTCATCCAGCATCATATTGAGACCAGCCCGGGTGTTACGGTGCGGTCTCGGCCCTACAGGCTCCCCGAACACAAACGCAAAGTAGTTCGGGAGGAATTAAAATCCATGCTGGAGTTGGGGGTAATAGAAGAATCCCACAGTGCGTGGTGCAGCCCCATTGTTCTGGTAGGGAAGAAGGATGGGTCTGTGCGGTTCTGTGTGGATTACCGCAAGGTGAATGAAATTTCACGTTTTGACGCGTATCCAATGCCTCGGGTCGACGAGCTCCTGGATCGGCTGGGCGCTGCTCGTTTCTTAACGACACTGGATTTAACCAAGGGCTACTGACAGATTCCCTTGTCACCAGAGTCCAGGGAAAAAACGGCCTTTTCCACTCCGGAAGGTTTGTACCAATTTGTGACACTTCCGTTTGGCTTGTTCGGTGCGCCCGCCACGTTCCAGCGCCTCATGGACCGGGTGCTGCGACGCCACGCTGCATACGCTGCGGCCTACCTGGATGATGTCATCATCCAGAGTAGCGGCTGGGATGAACACATGCAGCGGGTGGGGGCAGTGCTCGAGTCCCTGAGACAGGCAGGGCTCACCGCCAACCCGGCGAAGTGTGCAGTTGGCCGGAGGGAAGTACAGTATCTGGGGTACCACTTGGGAGGAAGGCAGGTGCGGCCGCAGGTAGATAAAACAGCGGCAATTGCGACCTGCCCAAACCCCAAGACGAAAAAAGAGGTGAGGCAGTTTTTGGGTCTGGCGGGTTACTACCGGAGGTTTATCCCCCGGTTTGCGGACCTTACCAGCCCAATAACTGACCTCACCCGAAAGGGTGCTCCAGATCTGGTCCAGTGGACGGAGCAGTGCCAGCAGGCGTTTGAGAAGGTTAAGAAGGTCCTCTGCGAGGAGCCGGTCCTGCACATGCCTGATTTTTCTCTCCCGTTTTGTCTGCAGGCTGACGCGTCGGGCAGAGGACTGGGAGCGGTTTTGTCCCAGCCGGTGGAGGGCGTCGACCGACCCATTCTCTACATCAGCCGGAAGCTGTCCGAAAGGGAGGCGAGGTACAGCACAGTGGAGAGGGAGTGCCTCGCCATCAGGTGGGCGGTCGGGGCCCTCCGATACTACCTCCTGGGACGCTCATTCAGCCTCTGCTCGGACCACAAACCCCTCCAGTGGCTCCACCGCATGACAGATGCCAACGCGCGGATCACACGTTGGTATCTAGCTTTGCAACCCTACAACTTCAGAGTGATCCACAGACCGGGGGCACAGATGGCTGTGGCCGACTTCCTTTCCCGCTCCCTCACTGGGGGTGGGGGCGGCCGGACGGCGTCCCGGCCTGAGTCTGGCGGTGGAGGTATGTGAGGGGCGTGGCCTGCGGACCTGCAGCGAGGCGGGATGTGTCGGGACCAGCTTTGAGATTAGCAACAGGTGAGTGGATGACACAGCTGAGTGTGTTTGTCTGATCACCTGTCGCTCTGTTAAAAGCAGCAGTCGGGAAGAAGAAAGGAAGGTGGAGCACGAGCGAGAGCGAGAGCGAGAGCGAGAGCAAGAGCGAGAGCAAGAGCAAGACAGAGACAGATGAACAAAAGACATTTGCTGAAAAGCACAAGTAAGACTGAAAATAAAACAGTGTTCAACCCTGAAAAGGAGCTGTCATGTCTATGATTGGGGTCCAGAAGAACCCGGAAGTAAGGGACTTCCACATTGATCTTGTAGTGAGTTCACATAATTCACCTGTGGAAGTCTCTGTGTGGGTGGGTTCTCCGTGGACTGACAGAATCTGGGGGAGCCCAGGATCCAGGGTTAACAAGTCTTTTATTTGTTCTATTTTTACGCTCAGCCAGAGAGAGCGTCCTGCTCTCTCGGGCGTCTGTGCTCTCCTCTCTCTCCTCTCATGGCCTCGGCCCCTGCTGATAAAAGAGATAGGTGATTAAATAACCCTTCCCCAGCTGGGCAATCCACTCACCTGTCAGCTGCTTCGAGGCCGGTCCATACACACGCCTTTCCCGCGGGAGGAGCGCCGACCACGCCCCCCTCCACATCACCCTCTGAGCTTTTGTTATTGTTAGAGTTCTGGTCGGACGGCTTTTCACGGGACACGGGGTTGTGTGTTGCGCGGATAAGTCACGGACGTATACATGCTGCTCGATTGCGGATAAGAAAACCAAGTGAGCTCCATCTTTTGACACAACACGCTAAAATATTTCACCCAAAACGCGGAATTTGATATTTTGACGGGGAAATTAATGTTTAAAAAGCCTGTACATTCCGATGTTTTGCCCTTTTTTCTTACATTTTCATGGTTGTTGCATATACACAACCCAAAACCAGTGAAGTTGGCACGTTGTGTAAATGGTAAATAAAAACAGACTACAATAATTTGCAAATCCTTTTCAACCTATATTTAATTGAATAGACTGCAAAGACAACAAATTTGATGTTTGAACTGAGAAACTAAATGTTTTCATTAACTTAGAATTTAATGGCACAGGGGCATTTTTACCACTGTGTTACATGGCCTTTCATTTCAGCAGCACTCAGTAAATGTTTGGGAACTGAGGAGACACATTTTTGAAGCTCTTCAGGTGGAATTCTTTCCCATTCTTGCTTGATGTCCAGCTTAAGTTGTTCAACAGTCCGGGGTCTCCGTTGTGGTATTTTAGGCTTCATATTGCACTACACATTTTCAATGGGAGACAGGTCTGGACTACAGGCAGGCCAGTCTAGTACCCGCACTCTTTTACTATGAAGCCACGCTGTTGTAACACGTGGCTTGGCATTGTCTTGCTGAAATAAGCAGGGGCGTCCATGATAAAATTGCTTGGATGGCAACATATGTTGCTTCAAAACTTGTATGTACCTTTTAGCATTAATGGTGCCTTCACAGATGTGTAAGTTACCCATGCCTTGGGCACTAATACACCCCCATACCATCACAGATGCTGGCTTTTGAACTTTGCGCCTAGAACTGGATGGTTCTTTTCCTCTTTGGTCCGGAGGACACAACGTCCACAGTTTCCAAAAACAATTTGAAATGTGGACTTGTCAGACCACAGAACACTTTTCCACTTTGCATCAGTGCCCAGCGAAGCTTTTCTGGGTGTTGTTGATAAATGGCTTTCGCTTTGCATAGTAGAGTTTTAACTTGTAGTTACTGACAGTGGTTTTCTGAAGTGTTTCTGAGCCCATGTGGTAATATCCTTTACACACTGATGTCGCTTTTTGATGCAGTACCGCCTGAGGGATCGAAGGTCCGTAATATCATCGCTTATGTGCAGTGTTTTCTCCAGATTCTCTGAACCTTTTGATGATATTACGGACGGTAGATGGTGAAATCCCTAAATTCCTGTTGTTCTTAAACTGTTTGACAATTTGCTCACGCATTTGTTCACAAAGTGGTGACCCGCGCCCCATCCTTGTTTGTGAGTGACTGAGCATTTCATGGAAGCTGCTTTTTATACCCAACCATGGCACCCACCTGTTCCCAATTAGCCTGTAGGATGTTCCAAATAAGTGTTTAATGAGCATTCTTCAACTTTCTCAGTCTTTTTTGCCACTTGTGCCAGCTTTTTTGAAACGTGTTGCACTCATCAAAATAAAAATGAGCTAATATTTGCAAAAAATAACAACATTTTCCAGTTCGACCACTGAACACTTCTCCACTTTGCATCATTCCATCCCGGGCCCAGCAAAGCGTTTCTGGGTGTTGTTGATAAATGGCTTTCGCTTTGCATAATAGAGTTTTAACTTGGTTAACCCTGGTTTTGGGTTTTGTACAATATGGCCCCCCCGGGCCGCACTTTGGACAGCCCTGTTCCCCAACCTCCCAAGCGTTGTGCTATAGCAGCGCTGCGTAATGCAATTCAGGGTTTCTCTTGAACGCTCCCCTTCCACCAGCCAGGTAACGCGAGAGCCACATTTCCGCTCTGCTTGCCAAGATGGCTTCTTTGCCGCAAGAGACAAACAAGAATGTCACGGACGTAGCCAGCCTCCATCGATCCATCCATCAACACGCTCTCCTTCGCTAACTGACCTACTTTCCTCCCGACCTGTTTACACTAGCTGCAGTCGGGAAACGGGAAGGTGCAGCAAAAAAAAAAAATCCTGCTTTAGGGTTCCTCCAAAAGCACACAGTTAGCTCCTGGACATATGAAGTGTGTGTTTAGTTGCTTGTGACTAAGAGCGTCGTGAAGGGCATGGATGAGTCAGCCTCAAAGAGATGCTTTGTTTGCAGGCTGAGATGGAGATAGGAGTCACTTCCCTCCCTTTGCCCTCCATGTTGTTCTGAACATGACCTCGTTTTGGCGCACAGGGAACCAAGATGCGGCTAATTTATCGCGGACATAGCATGGTACAAACTCTACAAATGGTAATCATAACTTTTTTTTTTGTTGTCCTGTCCAGCTACTCAGGCAAATCATTATGATGATGGAGATGATCTATATCGGCTGTACACATTTACTTTACAAAAGAGAAGTGTTGGATAATTCTCTTGTTGCCTTATTTGTATTTGACTTTATTAAATGAATTTATATTATTATTTGTTGCAGCCGGGCCGGAGCAGGAGGGGATAGAAAGAGAAAAAAAGGAAGGCAAAAGGGGGAAATTGTGGGGACAAGAGGAGGATAAGACAGAGAAACAACAAGAACAACAACAACAACAAACACAACTATAACAACAACAACAACAACAACAACAGAAGATCAGCAAATAGGATATGTACAAATATAACACATAAATGACAAGGGGGGTAAGGGTCCCATTTTTATAGTCTTTGGTATGACTCGGCCGGGGTTTGAACTCACAATCTACCGATCTCAGGGCGGACACTCTAACCACTAGTCCACTGAGTAGGTTAACAGATAGTCTGAGAGGGCAGGCAGATGATCCAGGGCGCGAGAGAGGCGTCAAGAGGTCCGAGTCCAAAGTGGGGGTCGAGGATCGAGGAAGGCAGTCCAAATCACAAGGGAGCACAGTGGTAAAGACTCGGGAAAGAAGGTACACCAAGCGAACTATGGGAGAACAAACAAGGATGTCAGACACGAGGGAAAAACGCAGAGAGAGAGAGCATAAGCCTTAGGGTATCCAAAGAGGTGAACTAAGTTCCCGCCAGGATCCTTGGGTCCACTGGTCCTTTATCCAGCTCATCCTCATCAGTCCCAGGTGTGCGGATTGCCGATTGTCTGCAGGCTTGTCGCTGTGTGGGTGTGCTGCGCTCAGCGTGAGCGGGGGCGTGTCCGGGCGAGCAGCCAGAGGAGGAACTGTGACACTCAGTTTTAGGAAGGAAGCGAGTTCGAGTCCGCACCGTGACAGTGCCGTGTTTCACCCAGATTCCCCTAGGGCAACAACGTTAATATCGGGGACGGCGTGGCGCAGTGGTAGAGTGGCCGTGCGCGACCCGAGGGTCGCTTGTTCAATCCCCACCTAGTACCAACCTCGTCATGTCCGTTGTGTCCTGAGCAAGACACTTCACCCTTGCTCCTGATGGGTGCTGGTAGCGCCTTGCATGGCAGCTCCCTCCATCAGTGTGTGAATGTGTGTGTGAATGGGTAAATGTGGAAGTAGTGTCAAAGCGCTTTGAGTACCTTGAAGGTAGAAAAGCGCTATACAAGTACAACCCATTTATCATTTATCATTTAATATATGTTTGATGAAACGTGATTATATACATGAGTGTTTGTATGTATATGTACATGTATGTGTATATGTATGTTTGTACAGTAAATGTATATGTACATGTATGTGTATATGTGTGTTTGTACAGTGAATGTATATGTACATGTATGTGTATATGTATGTTTGTACAGTGAATGTGTGTGTGGAGGTGTGTACCATGAATGTGTATGTACATACTGTATTTGTGTATGTGTGTGGCAGTGTAGGTACAGGTCGTGGTCAAAAGTTTACATACACTTGTAAAGAACATAATGTCATGGCTTTCTTGAGTTTCCAATCATTTCTTCAACTCTTATTTTTTTGTGATAGAGTGATTGGAGCACATACTTGTTGGTCACAAAAAACATTCAAGAAGTTTGGTTCTTTTATGAATTTATTATGGGTCTACTGAAAATGTGAGCAAATCTGCTGGGTCAAAAGTATACATACAGCAATGTTAATATTTGGTTACATGTCCCTTGGCAAGTTTCACTGCAATAAGGCGCTTTTGGTAGCCATCGACAAGCTTCTGGTTGAATTTTTGACCACTCCTCTTGACAAAATTGGTGCAGTTCAGCTAAATTTGTTGGTTTTCTGACATGGACTTGTTTCTTCAGCATTGTCCACATGTTCTCAATGGGGTTTAAGTCAGGACTTTGGGAAGGCCATTCTAAAATCTTAATTCTAGCCTGATTTAGCCATTCCTTTACCACTTTTGACGTGTGTTTGGAGTCATTGTCCTGTTGGAACACCCAACTGCGCCCAAGACCCAACTTCCGGGCTGATGATTTTAGGTTGTCCTGAAGAATTTGGAGGTAATCCTCCTTTTTCATTGTCCCATTTACTCTCTGTAAAGCACCAGTTCCATTGGCAGCAAAACAGTCCCAGAGCATAATACTACCACTGCCATGCTTGACGGTAGGAATGGTGTTCCTGGGACCTTTTCTCCTCCAAACATATAGCTGGGTATTGTGGCCAAGCAGCTCAATTTTTGTTTCATCTGACCACAGAACTTTCCTCCAGAAGGTCTTATCTTTGTCCAAGTGATCAGCAGCAAACTTTAGATGAGCCTTAAGGTGTCGCTTCTGGAGCACGGGCTTCCTTCTTGCATGGTAGCCTCTGAGTCCATGGCGATGCAAAACACGCTTGACTGTGGACACTGACACCTGTGTTCCAGCAGCTTTCAATTTATTGCAGACCTGCTTTTTGGTGGTTCTCGGTTGACTCTTGATCATCCTGACCAATTTTCTCTCAGCAGCAGATGATAGCTTGTGTTTTTTTCCCTTATCGTGGCAGTGACAAAACTGTGCCATGCACTTTATACTTACAAAAAATTGTCTGCACTGTTGCTCTTGGGACCTTAAGCTGCTTTGAATTGGCTCCGAGTGACTTTCCTGACTTGTTCAAGTCAATGTTTCGTTTTTTCAGATCTGTGCTGAGTTCCTTTGATTTTCCCATTGTCGCGTTTGTAACCGAGTCTCATCACATGAGCCCTATTTAAATGGGTTAAGAGAAGTCAACAGGTGTCGTCAATCATAATCACTCACATGAAGTTAAGAGGCCACGCCATGAAGCTAATTTGATTTGATTATAACTTTTCTACATCACCAAAATTGATAATGTATGTTAGGGACGGCATGGCGCAGTGGAAGAGTGGCCGTGCGCAACCCGAGGGTCCCTGGTTCAATCCCCACCTAGTACCAACCTCGTCATGTCCGTTGTGTCCTGAGCAAGACACTTAACCCTTGCTCCTAATGGGTGCTGGTTAGCGCCTTCCATGGCAGCTCCCTCCATCAGTGTGTGAATGTGTGTGTGAATGGGTAAATGTGGAAGTAGTGTCAAAGCGCTTTGAGTACCTTGAAGGTAGAAAAGTGCTATACAAGTACAACCCATTTATCATTATCATTTATATGTTGCTGTATGTATACTTTTGACACGGCAGATTTGGTCACATTTTCAGTAGACCCATAATAAATTCATAAAAGAACCAAACTTCATGAATGTTTTTTGTGACCAACAAGTATGTGCTCCAATCACTCTATCACAAAAAAATAAGCGTTGCAGAAATGATTGGAAACACAAGACAGCCATGACATTATGTTCTTTACAAGTGTATGTAAACTTGTGTATTTGTATGTACTACAAATGAGTGTTAATCATAACAACAGTAAAACCCGTGGGCCTTTTTGCGGTAGCACAAAGACAGAAGCCCAGTCTGGCCAGCTTTGTGCATGTCCCGCAGTGATGACTCACGCACTAAGTCGGAGGCTCTTTTGCCCTGCTTATGTTATGTCTGCTAAAAATAGGTTTTCAGGGGAGCACCTGTTCAAGCTTTTCCGGCAAAAAGTGGCTGTCTTTTGTTGCGTGTACGTACATATGTGTGTGCCGACATCACAGTCTGGTTATGACCAGATTGATATTTTGGACATCTGGTCACATATTTGAAGTGGGTGTTACGTCAGACATGTTGGAAAGTGGGTTAGTAGGTCCACACATTATGAGGTTATTATCTACTAAAGTGCTTCTTAAATAGTGGGACACCTATCTATCTATCTATCTATCTATCTATCTATCTATCTATATATATATATATACTGAGATAGGCTCCAGCACCCCCCGCGACCCCAAAAAAGGGACAAGCGGTAGAAAATGGATGGATATACATATATATATATATATACATTGGGGCTTTGAATCTTTGGGCACCACACGATTCGATTCTTGGGGGTAACAATTTGACTCAGAATCAATTTTTGATTTAAAACGATTCTCGATTCAAAATCTATACATTTTTAATAACATTGGGTGCCAGTTCTATGAGTAACTACATTCCTCCATAAAATAGATAAACAGCTCTGATACATTTCTATGTTATGTCTAAGAAAACTGCTTTTGTTTAACAAAATGCTTCCCAAATATTTAATAAAGTCGAATAAAAATAAGGCAACAAGAGAAGTATCCAACTTTTCTCTTTTCTAAAGTAAATGTGTACAGCAGATATAGATCATCTACAGCAACAATATGATGTGTCTGAGTGGCTGGACAGGACATATTAAAAAAAATAATAATAAAAAAAAAAAATACATTTTTGATTGTTGTTAATCGATAAAGAATCGTTACAAATAAGAAACACAATTATTGTGGAAATATATATTTTTTTTTACACTCCGTATATGTATGTATGTATATACATATATATATATATATATATATATATATATATATATATATATGTATATGTATGTATATGTATATATATATATATATATATATACTGTATATATATACACATATACATATATACTATATATATATATATATATATATATATATATATATATATATATATGTATATGTATGTATATGTATATATATATATATATATATATACTGTATATATATACACATATACATATATACTATATATATATATATATATATATATATATATATATATATATATATATATATATATATATATATATATATATACATACATATATATATGTATGTATGTATACGTTAGGTCAGGAAAAAACACAGAGGTTATTTCATCCCTACAAGCCTGTTTTGTAGGTTTCCCGGCTCTTCGGGGATTTTATATGTATGTATATATATATATATATATATATATATATATATATATATATATATATATATATATATATATATATATATATATACATATAAAATGTATGTATATATGTATATATATATATATAAATATATATATATATATATATATAAAATCCCCCGAAGAGCAGGGAAACCTACAAAACAGGCTTGTAGGGATGAAATAACCTATATATAGGTTATAGGTTATATATATATATATATATATATATATATATATATATATATATATATATATATATATGCAATGCAATGCAACCTACAAAACAGGCTTGTAGGGATGAAATAGCCTCTGTGTTTTCTCCTGACCTAACGTATACATACATACATATATATATACACATATACATATATACTGTATATTTATACACATATACATATATACTATATATACATATATACTATAAATATATATATATATATATATATATATATATATATATATATATATATATATATATATATATATATATATATATATATATATAATCAGCCACCTGCTCTACATGGATGACATTAAGCTGTATGCCAGGAGCGAGCGAGAAATAGACTCACTGATCCACACCACCAGAAGCTACAGCGATGACATAGGGATGTCATTCGGATTGGACAAGTGTGGCCGGATGGTCTCAAAGAGAGGCAAGATGATCAGGACTGATGGGATTGACCTACCAAAGGGTGATATCCAAGACAGCTACAAGTACCTTGGCATTCCACAGGCTAATGGAAACCATGAGGAGGCCACAAGGAAGTCAACCACAGCCAAATACCTCTAGAGAGTAAGGCAGGTTTTGAAAAGTCAGCTGAATTGTAAAAACAAGGTCCGCACCATCAACATGTACGCACTACCAGTCATCAGATACCCCTCTGGTATCATAAGCTAGCCAAAGGAGGAGCTCGAAGCCACAGATGTCAAGACAAGAAAGCTCCTCACCATGCACGGAGGGTTCCACCCCAAGTACAGCACCCTGAGGCTATGCACTAAGCGGAAAGAGGGAGGCAGAGGGCTAGTAAGCGTCAAGGCCACAGTCCAGGATGAAACATCGAAAATTCGAGAATACATCGAAAAATGGCCCCAGAGGATGAACTGTAAAGTGAATGTCTTAGGCAGCAGAACCCTGATGAGAATGCAGAGGAGGAGGAGCAGACAACCTGGACGGACAAGCCCTTACATGGCATGCACCACCGTCAGATAGAGGAAGTGGCTGATATCAAGAAGTCCTACCAGTGACTGGAAAATGCAGGACTGCCAGACAGCACAGAGGCACTAATCATGGCAGCACAAGAACAGACCATAAGCACAAGAGCCATAGAGGCCAGCATCCACCAGAGCAGATCAGACCCAAGAACCAGACTGTGCAAAGATGCCCCTGGGACAGTTCAGCACATAGTAGCAGGCTGTAAGATGCTAGCTGGCTCAGCGTACATGGAGAGGCACAACCAAGTGGTTGGGATAGTATACAGGAACATCTGCAACCAGTATGGAAGAGAAGTACCCAAATCCCAATGGGCCACACCACAGACGGTGGCTGAGAACAACAAGGCCAAGGTTCTGTGGGACCTCAGCTTCCACACTGACAAACAGCTTCTGGCTAACCAACCAGACAAAGTGGTAGTGGATAAAGAGCAGTAAAGGGTGGTGGTGATAGATGTGGCAATCCCAGCTTACGCCAACATCAGAAAGAAGGATCACAAGGAACTTGAGAAGTACCAAGTGTTCAAAGAGCAGCTGGGAACGGATGTGGAATGTCAAGGCTAGCGTGGTCCCTGTGGTAGTGGGGGCACTTGGGGCAGTAACACCCAAACTGGGAAAGTGGCTCCAACAGATCCCAGGAACAACATCTAAAGCCTCAGACCAGAAGAGCGCAGTCCTAGGAACAGCCAGGATACTGCGCAGAACCCTCAAACTCCAAAATACCTTAAATCTATTGTCATTTTTTAAAGTTTTACAGTGTACAGTTTGATGGATAACTTGCTTTGAAATCTTCTAATGCACACTTTTATTTTCTGCTGTTTAGACAATTGCAATGCCCTGCTGTCCTGTCTCCCTAAACAGAATATTTGAAATCTACAATTAATACAAAATTCAGCTCCACAAGTGCTGATGAGGACCAGAGGGCGGGAGCACATTAGACCAGTTTTAAAGCCGCTGCATTGGCTCCATGTCTGCTTCAGAGCCGATTTTGTTCTACTATTCATTTTTAAATGTGTTTTTATCTATCTGACCTGCTTTTACCATGCCCACTCTCATGAATCCTGAGGTCCTCTGGCACCAAACCTTTATCTTTTCCAAATACCAGAACTAAGACCCTTTGTGAGGCGGCATTTAGCTGATATGGAATAACTTGCCGAAGAACCTCAGGACTGCAGAGAACGTTGATATTAAAAAAAAAAGAAAAAGGTTTAAGACACATTTTTAATCAGGCATTTTACTGAGCATTTTAAACTGAAGTGACTGGTAGCTGACACTGGATAGATGCCAGAAGGTTCTTTTCCAAGATCCACCGGGGGTTTTTTTTCTCACCAAGATTTTAGCTGAATATTATATTTGTACCAGTTGAGTGGGTTTTTTTTTTTAGAGATGTCCGATTATATCGGCCTGCCGATATTATCAGCCGATAAATGCGTTAAAATGTAATATCGGAAATGATCGATATAGTTTTTTTTTATTATCGGTATCGTTTTTTTATTTTTATTTTTTTTATTTTTTTATTAAATCAACATAAAAAACACAAGATACACTTACAATTAGTGCACCAACCCAAAAAACCTTCCTCCCCCATTTACACTCATTCACACAAAAGGGTTGTTTCTTTCTGTTATTAATATTCTGGTTCCTACATTATATATCAATATATATCAATACAGTCTGCAAGGGATACAGTCCGTAAGCACACATGATTGTGCGTGCTGCTGGTCCACTAATAGTACTAACTTTTAACAGTTAATTTTACTAATTTTCATTAATTACTAGTTTCTATGTAACTGTTTGTATATTGTTTTACTTTCTTTTTTATTCAAGAAAATGTTTTAAATGTATTTATTTTATTTTATTTTATTAATTTTTTTTTAAAAGTACCTTATCTTCACCATACCTGGTTGTCCAAATTAGGCATAATAATGTGTTAATTCCACGACTGTATATATCGGTTGATATCGGTATCGGTTGGACAATATCGGAATATCGGATTTCGGCAAAAAGCCATTATCGGACATCCCTAGTTTTTTTTGTCATAAAATGTGTATGTCTGCAAAATGAGCTGGAAAAGTTATTATGCTAACGTAAACATGATAACATGTAACACTTAGCATGCGTGAAGTAACACAAAATTTTACTCTGAGGTGTATCCCTGCACAATGAGCTAAAAAAGTTTGCATGCTAAAAGTTACCATGCGTGAAATAACAAAACATTTGACTCTGAGGAGAGTATATGCCTGCAAAATCTGCTAAAAAACTAGCATGCTAAGTTTAACATGTGAACATACTAACAGTTTGAATAAAAAAGGTGTAACCCTGCAAAATGAGCTAAATAAATAAACATTTTTTAAAAATGCTAATGTTAACAAGTAACAGGTAGCATGCGTGAAGTAACAAAATATTTGACTCTGAGGTGTATCCCTGTACAATGAGCTAAAAAAGCTAGAATGCTAAAAGTTATAATTCTGAAAATTACCATGCGTGAAATAACAAAATATTTGACTCTGAGTTTATGCCTGCAAAATCTCCAAAAATATTAGCATGCTAAATTTAACATGTAAACATGCTAACAGTTTGAATAAATAAGGTGTATCCCTGCAAAATGAGCTAAACAAAAGCCAGTATGCTAACGTTAACAGAGATCTGCGATTTTGGCAGCCCATCATGGACTGTAGGAGAAGTTTCCAGCCCTGGGAAGACTACCTGGGATTATCTGATGTAGTTCGAGAGATAATAGCTCACAACAACACTGCAGGACCGGAAGCTGCGTCTCCTTCACGGACAGATGCTTGGAGTGCGTTTTTTTAGAAACATGTGGGCTCAAAGTCCGAGTTACGTTGCATCTCCTCCGACGTCGTGCACCTGGAGACCAGAACTTAGTCTGCACGATGACCTTCCAGACGCAGGGGGCTTGAACGCATCACCACGCATGATGGGTACCTGCAAGCGCAACGGGGAGTCCGAGGTGGTCTACAGGTCTCACTGGCTGAAGACGCTCTCCGGACACGTGGCTTGTCCTTACCTGTCCTTACCGTTTTTTAGAAACATGTGCGCTCAAAGTCCGAGTTGCGTTGCATCTCCTCCGACGTCGTGCACCTGGAGACCAGAACTTAGTCTGCTCGATGACCTTCCAGACGCAGGGCGCTTCAGTGGTCGCAGGAGGCACCTGAACGCACCACGACGCATGATGTGCGCCTTCTGCAAGCGCAACGGGGAGTCAGAGGTGGTTTACAGGTCTCACTGCCTGAAGACGTGGCCTGTCCTTGCCTGCGCAGGTACGTGTGTCCTCTCTGTGGAGCTTCCGGCGACTAAAAGCTTCTGTCCGGAAGTGGGCCCCAACTACAAGTCTGTGTACGTCCAGAACGAACTCTGAGCTTCTTGTTTGCTTCCATCACAAAACCCTTTCTTTGTTGGAATACTTCTGTTTTATTGCTTTTATATCATGAGAGAATAAGTATTTTTTATTTGTTGAAACTAAAACACTACTGTGAAATTGTTATTTGACTTTCATTCTTGTGTGCAAGTAATGTTATTTGTAGTATTGTAGTAGTTTGCAGTGTTTTACATGGTATTGTATTTATTTGTAGTATTGTTGTAGTTTTATACATATCGTTTGCAATACCATGAATTGATTACGTGGACCCCGACTTAAACAAGTTGAAAAACTTATTCGGGTGTTACCATTTAGTGGTCAATTGTACGGAATATGAACTGAACTGTGCAATCTACTAATAAAAGTTTCAATCAATCAATCAATCAAAACATGTAACAGTTAGCATGCGTGAAGTAACTAAATATTTGACTCCAAGGTGTATCCCTGTGGCCCTGTGATGAGGTGGCGACTTGTCCAGTGTGTAACACGCCTTCCGCCCGAAAGCAGCTGAGATAGGTTCCAGCGCCCCCCCGCGACCCCGAAAGGGACAAGCGGTAGAAAATGGATGGATGGATGGGTGTATCCCTGTACAATGAGTTATAAAAGCTAGCACGTTAAAAGTTATAATTCTGAAAGTTACCATGTGTGAAATAACAAAATATTTGACTCTGAGGAGTATATGCCTGCAAAATCTGCTAAAAAACTAACATGTTAGGTTTAACATGTGAACATGCTAACAGTTTGAATAAATAAGGTGTATCCCTGCAAAATGAGCCAAATAAAAGCTAGTATGCTAACATTAGTTAATGGTAACATGTAACAGTTAGCATGCGTGAAGTAACAACATATTTGACTCGGAGGTGTATCCCTGTACAATGAGCTAAAGAAGCTAGTATGCTAACAATTAGCATATTTGAGCCAGAGGTGTATATCAGCAAAGCCTAGCTAAAAAAAAGTTAGCATGCGAATATTAGCCATAGCAGTAGTAAAAGAAGAAGTAGTAAAACTTTTTTGTGTTGCGGACAAGTGGAACTTTGAAAAATATTAGTTTGAATGTGTCATGTCTGGACTTGTCCAGGGTGTAGATACGGCCCGATTGTAGCTGAGATAGGCTCCAGCGCCCCCCGCGACCCCGAAGGGATTAAGCGGTAGAAGATGGATGGATGGATGGGTGTCATGTCGGTGTAATCATGTTTTGTTTTGTTTAGTTATTGGACTCTTTAGTTTCTGGCTTTTCACTCCCTTGTCTTGTTTCCATAGTTACCCATTAGTTTCACCTGTTCCACGTTTGGACTCATTGTGCACTCTTGTTTGTCACCATAGCAACGACATCCGGATTCATACCCCTGTCACACTCTGTTAACCTCTGCGCACTTCATGCCATGTCCAAGTGAGTTTTTGTTTATTAATGCCACAGTTAGTGTTTTTGTTTCATTGTTCATAGTTTCTGCCTTTGTGCAAGTTTTGTGTTTATAGCCAAGTTTTGTACCTCCACTGTGAGCGCCTTTTGTTTGTTTCTTTTTTTTGAGTGTTAAAATTAAATATGTCTTCACCTTCACGCCATGTCTGGTCCAAATGTTCATTTGCACCACGGGAGAACAAACCACGCCATAGTCCAAGTCCTGACAGAATGTCCAAGTTGAGTAAAATACTTTGCAGGATTCACACACAAAAAAACAATAATTGAAACATTTCAGTTGGGTCAACATTCTTTTTTATTTATTTTCCATTCTTGAAATGCTCCCACCTGCCACACTAGTGTCATCACATACATATTCTTGTCCAAAAGAAGCGATGGCAATGACCAGCCAGACCGACCACCACACATCTCCGATATTTTTTTTTTTCCCGATCCACTCGTCATTTTTTGTTTTTTTTTCTAAAAACCATCAGCAAAACCACAAACGTTACTGATTAATACACTGAAAAGAGGGGCGGGGTGCTATGAGGCAAACACATGTCATCACGGTCATTAGGAAATAAAAGACACGGGTATAGCGGGAAACCGGAACAACACCTTGACGAAAAAGAGGATATAAAAACAATGAGATAAACGTTACAGTGTTGTTCGAGGGTCGGGGAACTTTACATTTATACACAGGTGCCAAAAAAGCCAAACATGGTACATATACTCCTGCTTCACTTGGATCTAGTGGAGCAGCACTACGGTTGGAACTGGACAATGGAGGCAATCGGGGCATTGCATTACTCTAGAACATGATTGTCTTCAATCTCTAATATGGTATCCAATAAGGATTGTCAATAAGTGTGTTTTGACAGGACAATTTAGCAGCTACTACGTTTAACCCCCAGCATCCAATGCCTGCATCGTAGTTCAAACTCCAAGCATAGGCGCCGATCCCGTGAGGACAATGCCGAGCACCCACGTGGGATTGATGGCAAATTCTTTCTCACCACCAAGCAAAAACCGCGCATGCTCAGAAAAGCAGCGTCAGATTTACCGCCCGTCCGAGCACCCACTGGCAGAAATGTAGATCGGCGCCTATGACTCAAAGTGTGGGTATGTACACATTATGTCTATGTCCCCGTGGGCTTTTTCTACAGTGGAGAAGAGAGGAAATAAATACATTGGGCCAGTGAACGGTGACAACAGATAATAAAGCTCAAATAAACTGAAAGGCTTATCATAGCTTGCAGCTGGTGATTTCCACCACGTTTTTAAAGGCTGGTTAAAGGTTAAGAAATCATTTTAATCGACGAGGCGCTGGCCCCAGGAGACAAAATGTTCTCCATTCAGTGCTGTTGGCTCCCCAAGCTGGACGGCCGTTTTTCTGTGTAAACAGATTATTAATGCTCGAGCTGAACAATCAGAGGCGCTTCGATTCGAGCTGTTGCAACGTCGGACAACGTGGCCGAAGAGTAATTTCATTCCCATTCCTCAGAGGATGGTCATTTCAAAATCCGGTTGTATTCAAATTTCCTTTGTAAAATATATATTTATAATAGATACATATGTTCATATGTCACAGTCATATACAAAGCAGGCGCTTCAAAAAATAAAGGTGGGTCGTAGAGGTAGGGTCTGGGAAGAGGTATGGAACTGGAAATTTGCCGAAGCTTCTTTGGTTGAGGGAACGTCGCGAGGGTTTGCCTGTATTTGACTTGGATTAAGGCATAAACAGCCATGCACTCGTCAGTGTCCGCAGTCCGATATGCCACAAATTGAAAGGTTCTGATAAAGCTTGACACTGATTTTCTACATTCTTTTCGGTCAAAATGTGCTCGGACTCTTTGACGCTTTCTTTCGTGGTGTGACGTTAATGGCGAGAGTAGAAAAGCAGGTAGTTCCATTCCTCCTCTCATCACATAAACAAAAGTGCTTCTGTAAGTATGGAGAGGACATAAGAAACGACACATCTGTACAGTATAAACAAGTATGATACAGTCCTGCCGGACAGAAAAAAGTCCAGCCTTTTTTTTTTTTTTTTGGTGACATTGAGGTTCGTGGGTGTAGAAAAAGATTGTTTATGTCCCGTGAACAAGAGGAGGAGATTGGATCGCGGGGCAAAGGCAGTAAGGCAGGGTAGGGACTGAGGAACAATTGTCTTTGCGTTAAAGAGCACTGAATGTCCACTTAGTCTCGCCTCTTGTTCCGTCGTCCACCTGCCTCATTTTTTCCGTTCTCAGTCCTTGTGCCCTCCCACTCGGATTCTGCCAGTTTAGAGGCTATGCCTGGGCTTAGGCCCCTAAAGTTCTGCTGTGGTGACAGGGATAAATAAGGATGCTGCGGGTGGGGTGGTGGGGTAGCAGAGGGAGGCGTAGTCGGGGACTCGTGGCCAGAGCAATGGCCTCCAGTGCTGCCGGAGCTCATGGCCCGGTGTTTGAGTCTGAGTTTGTGGGGTAATGCTGTGCCCTTCACCTCTCCCTGGGTGTCCCGGCCTTGGACTTGAGAGAAGTTGAGGGATGAAGGTTGAGGGGAGGCTGGCTGGTGGAGGCTGCTAAGATGTCGGTTGTGGTAGGAGGAGGTCTCCTCATCATCAGTAGAGACCTCTTTGTCAGAGCTCCTCGGATCCCCATCACTAGATGAGGTGTCCTTACCAGACAAACTTGACTGGCCTTGGTAGTAAGCCTCTTTAGGAAGATCTCCCTCATATACAAGAACAGGAGGCTCCTCGTCATGGGCACTGAGGTATGAAGAATGAGGCTGGTGGTGGTACAGGTGGGACTGGCTGATAACTTCAGTCTCTTGCTGCTCTGGCTGGCAAACGTAGGCACGTCTCTCCACAGCTTCATTTTGGCTGCCTGCAAGCTCGTATGAAGGAGAGTCTAATGTTTTTCTCTCCATCTGTTTTGTCACCTCTGCCAGGGTCTCAGTGGAACTCTCTGCAAAGGAGAGGGGTTGTCGGTTGACGCACCTCTGGCTGCTACTGCTGCTCTGCTTCTGCACGTCGATATCGTGGGACCTGGTCAAGTTGTTCACAGGGTAGGAGGCACTGCTTGAGCCATAGAGAATGACACTCCTTTGTGCAGCAGGTGGTTGAGTGGCAGGCTGGTTCGCGATTGCAGAAACAGGCTGCTGCTGGTGAAGATGGTGCTGCTGTTGCTGGCTGTGATAAGCGGCCTCCATCTCTTGAGAATGCTGCTGGAGCTGGTGATGAGTGGGCACCGAAGCCAGACCGCGGTGGATGTTAAACATGATCTGAGTCGTGGTGCTGTTGGTAATATCCATCTCCAACCTGTCGCCTTCTTGCTTGATCTCAAAGGGAATTGGCTCCGGGCTGTCTCTGGAGGAGCCGTCGGACATGTCAGACAGGGAACCACGTGGGGAGTACTTTACCAACTGCCTGTGGCCGTCGCTTCGCCCAGACTGCTCGGTTTCAGACGAGTCAGAGTTCATCATCACCTGAGAGCTGCTGGAATACCCACTGGAGTAGTACTGAGTGGAGGAGGAGGATGAAGAGGATGACCCTCCGTTTTCTGTGCTGTTGCCTGTTGTCTCGATCTGCTGGCTCTTTTCAATGTAAGAGGCGGTGCTTATAAGACCAAAGCGTAGCTTCAACTGGAGCAGTTCTGTCTTGAGCCGAACATTCTCATCGTTCAGTGCAATGACGCGGTTCTCCAAAACCATGTCATTGAGACGCCTCTTTTCACGAGATCGCTTCGCCGCCTCATTGTTCTTGCGCCGTTTCTCCCAATAGGAAGCGTCTTTTTTCTCATCCGAAATGAACTCGCGCTTCCGCCTGCAGCTCAAGTTCGGTTTGGGTTTGATGATGCGGCCCAGTCGAGACGCAGTCTCTTGGAGAGGTGATAGAGACTCTTCATAACCGCTGAACGTCTCAAGGCAGTTTATGTTACTTCCTGAGTTTGTGAGGGCTGAAGTTAGATTTTCCATTCTCTTCCTGTGGTAGCCAGTTTTGACCACAAGTCAGAGATAGGGTGATAGAAAATCTTTGCAATGTTCTCAAAGATCTCGATCGGTCTGTTTATTGCAAGCCAGGAACTCAAGTGTCCAAATTAGCCCAGAAGATCAAGAACAGCTCTAGCTCAGTATTTGCAACCCTCATTTATCCACTTCGTAGCTTTGGGCTCAGTGTCGATTCAGGTGTTGAGGTCAATGGACCTAGAATCAGAAGAAGAAGAGAATGTGGTGTTTAATGACAAATGGATGAAACTAATTAGGCTTTTTTGAAAAACTTTTCTAACTCTAGTTGTCTACAGTTGGCAGAAACATGGCAAATTGAGCTAAGCTGGTACAGAAGTGTCCTAGATTTGCATGCAAAGCAAAGCATGTAGGTCTGACTGTCTACCTCAGTGTTTCTCCAGGGGAATGTTGCTCGGTCTCCCTCTGTTATTTCTGCAGTTGAAGTTGAGATCAAAAGCTGTAGAAACAGAAAAAAACAGGAAATAAAGATATGTTCATCTCTGTTATCTGCTAGACATTAAACGATGACAGTTTAAGTCCTTCCTTCAGTTATTCTGTGATTGAAGTCACTTAGGCTTTGGAACGTCTGTTGGCTTCCCCCAGCAATGAGAATACGTTAGAGGACACTGTCTGACCTTTACGCCCCTTTATTGATGTGCTCTGTCTGCAGCCTGTGACCCTTGACTCCATGTTGACTTTACTGATGTAATACGGTCCGAGGGTTCGTCGTCAGGCTGATTTTGTAAAACGCACCCATAGAACCCGAGACAAGAATTCAAAAGTGTAAAACGGCAGCAACTACATCACTCAGAGAGCTTCAAATGAAGGTGTATGTGGGTCAAAGGGTGAGTCAATTGGAGACTTCCAGCCCTACAGAGAATCCCCATGTGCAAACTCTGCTGAAACACTGAGTTCCCCCCAGCCATTCAGCCTCGGAGGAATGTGGCAGCATTCTTTGCCAAAACAACTCAATGCCAAATCAATGATGCAGGGTGAGGAGATAAGGCAGACAAAGGCGAGCAGCGTGTGCAGGGTCAAGGATGAAGAGGCCGAGACCCGGGGCATGAGATTTTGAGGTATGTGTGTTGTTGGGAGGGGGAGGGGGGTTAGCCGGTAGGTGGGACATTGATAAATATAGGTCAAGGGCCTCGGGAAGCAAAGGAGGAGGGGCAGAGGGAGGACTAACACAGCTTGATAACATTGGTTACAACACAAGGGTGGTCCGTCTCATTATAATGATGTGCGCGTCCGAGGTAAACCACACCACCCTGAACCCCCCACACCCCCAATCTATGTAGGACAACCTGTTTTACAACTAATACCCAGAGATTATGTACACTGACACTTCCTGTCTTAATGATTTGGTCTTGTGTTATGTTCCCACATGCGTGTACTGTATCATGATGTCATTGAGTCAAGGTTCACAGATCTATTCCCGATCAAACTATTAACAGTGAATCTGCCTTTTCTATTTGCATTACTTCTGGTGTTATTTTTTCATGAACTGACAACATTATGCAACATCCTGGTCGCATTTTTCACACGTGTTTACACCTCTTAAAACATTATTTGGCCCAAACATTTTCCAAATCGAATAATGCCCACTCAAAGTCCTTCTGTGTCCAGGGAGTTATTCCCCGAGTTTGTAAACATGTACAAAAAACACCAAAAATTATTTTTAGAAACTTATCGATCGATACTACCAATTACATGTTGTGTACTGACTGCGACAATGCTGACAATGCTGTGTACTTTCTCCTGTAACACACTTCTATTAACACTTCTTAAAGTTTACTAAGCACTTATTTTTTCCGTTGTTTAAAGCTAGCTTAGCGGTTAGCTGAGCTATTAGCGTTGGCTTGCTCTCGGTGTGTAACATGTTTAGCCTCGCCCTCCAGTCGTAATGGTACTTGATGATGATACTTAAGATACTAAAGTCTATTAACCATTCCACACTGTGTATGGAGACACAAGATTAGCTGCTAGCCACTTCTCAGCCGGGTGACTACAAATAAATACATGGTCAGACAGATTACTGATCGGTGGCCGATCGTATTTTCTGGTCAGAATTTCAAGTTTTGTGTAAAAAAAAAAATCCTCAAAAAATGTATAAAATAAAAATAAAATAAATATTAAATATTACGTAAAATTAGGACAACAACCCTGTCTGTCCTACAGTATATTCCAACACAGTGGTACCGTTCAAACTGTGTTAAACGTCACAGTGGCCAAAAATATTTAATATCCCCATAAGGGACAAGCGGTAGAAAATGGACGGATGGATGGAAGTAAAATTAGGACAACCCTGTCTGTCCTACAGTATATTCCAACACAGTGTTACCGTTCAAACTGTGTTTAACGTCAAAGTGGGCAAAAATATTAAATATACTCGCTAAGTAAGACCTCTGTCTTGCTTTCTAATGATTACTCAGGCCTACTACGCTACTCTATTTTAATGTCGGTCATTACGGTGGTACTCGGTGAAACAAGTTTGAGAGCCACCGATCCTCGTGAGCCTTTTAACATGTGGAAGGAGTGACACAGAATTGAAAGGGGAACATTTTCCTGCCGTGTCCCACTGACCCAGAAACCGGGGACCGGCCGACCGACTCCGTAAATACGACTCTATCTTTCCGCCCAGATCTAGGTCAGCAGAACTGCAGCGAGGTGAAGCCCGGAGATCACACCCGGAAAATGTTTTTGAATTATTATTATTATTTTGTCCTTGTGAAGCGAGGGATGGAGGGAGGGAGCGGAATGAGAGCATGGCGTTAAAGAGGAGGAGGGAGTGCAGACAAAGAAGCGAGGGCTGCAACAAAGGATGCGATTGTAGCTGATAATGAGGGGAGGGGGGGATACCAGTCATCGCCACCATGTTGGTATTACATCAACGAAACAGGAGAAGCTAATTGGGCCAATCACTTTCTAATCAACCTGTGACAAGACCTGGAGCAGACCTTTGGAGTACATTCTGTCATAAAAAGGATCAAGTACAGTACAAACCGGTTCCGCCGCTCCACCGTGACCTAGATTACTCTTTCCGACTTATAGTACGCCGCACTTGTCACCACCGGGTCCCTGCGGCACTTGTGGAATGATAGCACAGTAAAACAATCTCGGTTCACACAACCCTGCGAGAGTCTAAATGCGGTGCTGGAAACAGCGGATCGGGTTTAAGCTCTGGCGCACGTGTTCCTGCCCAGCATTTTCAGGAAACTAGAGCGGGCTTAAAATAAAAGGCTTCAAAAAAGAACGATGAAACGGTTTCTAAGAAGGGGCTTTCAGGGGGTTAATACGTGACACGTGGTGCCAGGTCGGAGGTCTCCGGCAGCACGGGTGGGGTACGTGTGAACTCCAAAAATCTGGGCGAAGACTTGATTATTGAAAAAAAAAAAAAAAGAGGTAAGGGGGGCGGAGGAACGGATGTCGGCAAGGTGGAGTCCTGTCGAAACCGGATCCTCGTTCCAAGAACACTCAACCGTATCAGGGAGGGGGGAGCCGGAGCCAAGTGACTCAGTCCATGTGTTTCAGCAGTCACATGTGCTCGCCTGGCCTACTAAATCCTGCACAATAACAACGCCGTGCACTCCCATTTTTTATTTTATTTTACATCATCTGACATGCGCCACAAAAAGCCATAAAACAAACCACAGACAATAAACCCACCTCACACCTTTGCTACTAATCCCCTTTTATTCACGTTTTACAGCCCACACACCGCCAGGCTTTTTATATCCGCTTCTGCGCTCGCTCCTGTAATTAATGACTGGCGGTGAATTTATTTTGAAGTGCACCGCACCTCGGCACCCCCCGCCCTTGTACAGTAGCGGTGTGACCTACATTTAAAGCTGGCACGGGCACCCACCGGCTGGCAGTGGCGTCCCCAGACTGTCGGTTTCCGCCGATTGCAGTGTAAAAAAAAAGAAAAGGATATTTTTATATTTATGAACACATGTATGGTTACACAACTCTTAGGGGGTTAGGTCCTGACGTCACTTTGCAAATGATATTGTAATAAATTATATTATAATTGATATTTTGCAATATTAATGCCTGTTTGACTCAATCCTTACTGGCGGTGTGAATATTACCCCCGCACCCACGTGGCTTCTTTGTTGTATTCTCTCTGACTAATCGCAACGATGCATTATTCCATTCAACCCCCCCACCCCATAAATCATTCCATTATGTCATCAAACGGCATGAAAAACATCTGTCCCCCTGACCCACATTTCTTCCAGATGCTTCCCACATATCTCACCTTACGACAGCTGCAGTCACCGTTCTATAATCCGACAGGACGAAATATGCAAAAAACAGGGAGAAAAACAAAAAGGACGCAGTCGCGGCTCGTTCACATACCGCCTCGTCTGCAGTACGCTTCCAGGTTTGCGCGCGGCTTCCTCGGGCGGCGACTGGAGGGTTAAACCCAGAGAGACGAGCGCACCGCCACGTTAACCTTTTCCTAAGAGCGGCTACACGTGACAGGGAGAAGTGTGTTCACAGGACCGAAACGGGACTGCTCCACTTGTCTGCTTGGACGCTAGCCTACTAACCCACAACACGTCCAAATAGGTCACTGCGACAACTGCAGTTTTTTTAAACAGTAATGCAGAAAAATGAACACTATTTCCTTTTTTTTTAACAATTATGATCATGATTTTTGCCTAAAAGCAAAACACAACAAAAATATTGCAATATGTTTTTATACTTATACTGTTTTTTATTTGCACATACAGTGACTGGGGAAGGGGTGCAATACACTCCAATAAAAATATAACTGCAGTTTTAATAAACATAATTTTGCAATATTTTTTATGATGATACTATTGTTATTATGCACTGTGGGATACAATAATGAAAATATAACAACTGCCGTTTTAAATAGAGTTAACGGTGGCTATATACATAACAATGAAAACAATTTTTATGATTATGATAATGATTTTGGGGGGTATTTTTATCATGCACATACAGTTCTGCCTATATGCAGAACACAACAGAAATATTGCAATATTTGTATAATCAAACTATTTTTTATTTGCACATACAGTGACTGGAGAAGGAGTACAATATACTACAATAAAAATATAACTGCAGTTTTAATAAACATCATTTTTCAATATTTGTTATGACTATACTGTGGGATACAATATATGATAATACAAATATAACAACTGCTGTTTTAAATAGAGTTAACATTGGTTATATACATAACAATTAAACATTTTTTCATGGTTATTATTATTATGATTTTTGGGGGGTATTTTTATCATGCACATACAGTGAGTCTGCCTATATGCAGAACACAACAAAAATATTGCAATATTTGTATAATTATACTGCTTTTTATTTGTATTTTTAGTATGCACATACAGTAAGTGGAGGGGTACAATAGATTATAATAAAAATATAACAACTGCAGTTTTAATAAACAGTGAGTTTGCCCATATGCAGAACACAACAAAATTATTGCAATATTTTTTATAATAATACTGTTTTTTCTTTGTATTTTTAGTATTTACAATATACTACAATGAAAGTATAACTGCAGTTTTAATAAACATCATCTTGCAATATTTTTTTTATGATTATACTATTCTTATTATGCACTGTGGGATACAATATATAACCATAAAAATATAACAACTGCAGTTTTAAATAGAGTAACAATGGCTATATACATAACAATGAAAATATTTTTTTAGGAACACGATAATGATTATTAATGATTATTTTTCATAATGCAGAAACAGTGACTTGGGGCTATAATATATTATAATAATGTAATATAACAACTACATTTTAAATACTGTAGTAATATGTATAATGACAACAACAACATTGCTACATTTTATGTTATAAACAGATGATTATTATGTATTTTTGTTATGCACATATAGTGACTGGGGGGTATAATTATATTCCTATAAACATACAAACAGCAGTTTTAATAAATAGTAATATGTTTTATGCAGAACAACAACAATATTGTATTTTTATGACATGATCATTATTAATGTGTGTATTTCTATTATGCACATACAGTGACTGGGGGAAAATAACACATGATAATAATAATAATAATAATAATAATAAAACAACTGCATTTTTAAATATAGTAATGTGCATATTTGTAATAACAACAATATTGGCACGTTTTATATGATTAACTTATTTTGCATTTTAGTGACCGGGGGAATATAGTGTATAATAATAATAATATCACAACTGCAACTCTAAATATCATTATGCATAATAATAATAACAATATTGCCACTTTTTTTTTTAATTAACTGCTGATTATTATGTACCCGTATTTCGATTGTGCACATACAGTGAATGTAGTAATATAATACAATATATTTGACTAGAAATAATACGGTCATGCATTATTATTATGATTTCTTTAAAAATATATATAAGAAAATCACCTATAAGCAACCAACCAAAAACGTAAAGCAAGTCTAATTTATTCCAAAATAATGTCAAAATATGCGATTTTCGTCTTGAGGCATGTCACGGTATCCCCCACCCCACACCACCCACGCAGCAGCCGCCACGCGTGTCAAAAGATGAGCGTCTGGTGACCATTTTACATCGAACAAATTCATTCTTGTGTCATATGAGGAACATTGAAAAAAAAACTCACCTCGTTTAGGTTAGTGTATAGCATCCACGGTGGGCACCAATCCGCGTTTCCGCTCATAAACACACCCTCGCCACTTTGCAAAAGTCCAGCTCCACGAACCGTAGAGAAGAAGTGGATCTTGTTTTTAGTCTGCTCCTCATGTCATGTTTGCTCCAGTTCCTCCCTCTCCCTCTCTCGGTTTCCTCTCCTCTCCTCAGTAAGTATGTTAGTAGGTCAGCTGTTGCATAACAGGACGCTTTGGCTGCCGAGTCACGTTTTTTGTTTCTCTCCCCGCGCTGACCCCTCCCCTCTTTCTCCGAGCCTTCGAATCCTGTTGCAGGAGCAGGGGCGGCGGGGGCGGGGCCAGGGGCTGAGAGGGGGCGTGGTCACGTGCTGTCAGTTGAGCCCTAATGATGGGCATAACAAAGTAAAAGTGCTTTGGACTGGGAAAACCAGGAGTATTGGTTGACAAAGTCAGAGGCAGTGATAAAGAAGGAGCGTTTATTCACTACTGTGGATGTAACTATTATACGTTTTGACTATCAAGATTATGATGTAATGATTAATTCCACAACTAAAAAAATGCATACACAATCACATTCCTAAGAGATTTTGATGTGTTATCCATTACTGTTTGAATAATATATATATATATATATATATATATATATATATATATATATATATATATATATATATATATATATATATATATATATTATATTATAGGAGGTTTTAGAAAGCAGAGACAGGCTACAAATATTATTTTGCCAGTGTTCAAGTTAGTTTAAATTAAGAATTTAAATGATAATATATTAAAACTGCAATCAGGTAGGGTAGCAATGATTAATCAATTAAATCGATTAATGTGTGTGTGTCTAAGTATGTATATACAAATATACATACATATATATGTACATATAAACATACTGTACATATATACACACATATACACACATATATATATATATATTACATATATACATATTTATTTACATATATACATGCATATACACATATATATGTATATATACATGTGTATATATATATATACCCACACACATATACAGTGTGTATGTATATATATATATAAATACATGCATACATATATATGTACATACATACACATATATACATGTATACACACATATACAGTATACATATATACACACATAGATACAAATTTACACATACATATACTGTACATCTATACATATACATATGTACATACATACATACATACATATAGATACATATATATATATATACATACATATATACACACACACACACACGTTCATTTTTACACACATTTCTGTCAATATGCAGTCCGTGTTTACGCTATTCTTATATATATATATATATATATATATATATATTATAGGAAGTTTTAGAAAGCAGAGACAGGCAACAAATATTATTTTGCCAGTGTTCAAGTTAGTTTAAATTAATAATTTAAATTGTAATATATTAAAACTACATTCAGGTAGGGTAGCATTGATTGATCAATTAAATCGATTAATGTGTGTGTGAGCAGTGCCGGCCCAAGCCTCCATGGGGCCCTAAGCAAAATTAGATTTTGGGGCCCTCTATTTCTGCCAATAATATTGATTGATCATTCACACACCTACTATAAACTCATTGCGGCTCTGGCAGTGTTGTTTACATTATCCTATTGTCAGCCTGGCATGTCTTTACAAATGACATGTCATTTATAAAGATATGGGGGTGGCCCAGTTTATAACATAAATAATACCAATGAATGAACGAATGATGTCCAGAGTGCCACATATGGTTCCTAATCTTAAAATGTAGAAAACATTCAGCTACAAGAGTGGCCTGGGGTTGAACAGTCCAAGTGATAAAGCTTTGTATTTACAGTAAAAGTGTCATCTTGTCTCATCAGTCTTGTACATATTAGTCTTTAATTACTAGTTTATATTTTTAGTTAATTGTTCATTTTTAATGTTTACTTTGTACAAAGAGAGCGCAGTCTACTGAAGTTAAATTCTCAATAGTTTTCCCCTTTGAAAGACGCAAGGGAAATTCCTTCCATTTCACCATGTTGCTACAATGATCTTCACTGTTTTCATGCTTTTTCAGCAGTGCACCTATGTTGACCCAATCCAGCTGTCCCTCGGCTGCCAGTTTTTAGGACTTTTTGGAAAATAATTTGCAGCAAAAGCAATAGACTGCATCTTTACTGCCTTGAATAAGTCAGCCAGCTACGCTTGACTTTTTCTCCATTGACTAGCTGTCTGTAGGTATAATGATAATGAAAACTTCGGCCATCATGCCGTTTGGGGAATGAAAAGTTCTCCTTAATAGACAGTGGTCCTCTGATCACCTGCTCAGTCCTGTCTGAATCTGAGAGGAAAGAAGGCCACTCAGCTGGGTCAACTGGCAGAGCTGATGATGGTCCATGGTGTGAAGGGGACGTTGTGGTGGAAGTTGCTGAGGAAGTGACCAAAGAAAGACAATGACTAAAAAAGAAGGACCTATAAGGTCATTAAATTGCACTGTTGGACATAATTATTAATCTCAGAATGTTCTGCAGTACAATGAGCAATTACAAAGGGTGTTTTGCAGTTAACTTACTAGATAAATCAGCTGTGGTTTCAGACATGGAGGGGACAGTGGGCACAGAGGGTGGAGGTGTGTGAGAGAGCACTGTAGAGGATGGAGATGGACCTAAGATGAAATACATACATACATACATACATATAGGCACACATATTAATGAGATACTTTGACTATATTAATTTCCCTTCAAGTGTAATGTTTATACTAAGAAATTAAATGTATATACCGTGACAGTCTTTTCCTCACCTGATTCATCACTCACAGTTGAGCCTGAGGATGTGGACTGGCTCTGGGCTGATTCTGTGCCTCCAAAGTATTTTAACAATGCTCCTGGGGAAGTTTCACATAACTTATGAGTTGATGTAAAAAATAATGTTTATTTTACTCAAATAAATTACCGTGCTCTGCTGCAAACAATTTGTGCAAACAACATATCTCACTAGTAACCTGATGCTAAAAACATATTGCTAGCACCTGATGCTAAAAACATATTGCTAGCTAGCTAACGTCACCTAGCTAAAGCTAATTACAGCTACAAATCTCTTTGATAAACTTTTTATTACCAAGTCATGCAAACATACCTTTATCATGGCATTTTTTCTCCTCTTCCACTTTCTTCTTCTTCCTTTTTTCTGCACCTGAAGGATATGTCCTTTTTTGTGACATTGTTTTGCCTCTATCTGCGCTTTTGATGCCCAGTGCGCACTGGCATTGCACGGCGGGCGGCAAACGTCACAGGTGCAGCAGAGGCAGTTTTACATTTAAAGAGAGGCAGGAAGAATCACTAGGCCTAGATCAGCAGCAGCACTCTGTTGACCTAAAATTGTGTTTTTGTACAATAATATATCTTTGATCATTTAGAAATCATCAGTCAGACTCGTACATGCAAAAAATAAAAAATAAGACATTTTTGTTAATTGCTTTTGGGGGCCCCCTGGTGGCCGCGGGGCCCTAAGCAAGCGCTTAGTACGCTTATGCCTTGGGCCGGCTCTGTGTGTGAGTGTGTGTGTGTGTGTGTGTGTGTGTGTGTGTCTGTGTGTGTGTGTGTGTGCGTGTGTGTGTGTGTGTGTGTGTGTGTGTGTGTGTGTGTGTGTGTGTGTAAGTATGTATATACAAACATACATACATTAAACCGCTTTTAACTTTTTTAACTGTTTTTAACTTTTTACTGCTTTTTATCTAACAAATTGTTCTTAGGGTAATTTGTATTTGCTTTTTCAATGTGTATTTTACTTTTGTTTTAAAATGTTATTTTTTAGCCTGTCCTTTGCCTGTATTTCTTTGTGGTGTACAGCCCTTTGTTCTTCAACTGTGCTTGTTTTTAAAGGGCTTTATAAATAAAGTTGGTATGGTATGGTATGGTATACATATATATGTACATTTATACATATACACACATATATATGTATATATATATATATATATATATATATATATATATATATATATATATATATATATATATATATATATATATATATATATATATATATATATATGCATTTAATAGAGAGCCAAATACTAGACTTTGATATCAACAGCGGCCATATATATATATACATACATATATACGTACATACATACACATATATACATGTATACACACATATAAAGTATACAATCATCTGTACACACATATATACAAATATACATATACTGTACATATATATATATATATACATTACATATATACATATACATACATACATATATATATATATATATATATGTATGTATATATATATATATATATATATATATATATATATATATATATATATATATATATATATATATATATATATATATATATAAGAATAGCGTAAACACGGACTGCATATTGACAGAAATGTGTGTAAAAATGCACGTGTGTGTATATATGTATGTATATATATATTTGTATAATATATATATATATATATATTATATTTACACACGGATATACCCACACACACACACACACGTGGATTTTTACACACATTTCTGTCAATATGCAGTCAGTGCTTATGCTATTCTTATATATGTATATACCGTATTTTTTGGACTATAAGTCACAGTTTTTTTCATAGTTTGGCCGGGGGTGCGGCTTATACTCAGGAGCGACTTATGTGTGAAATTATTAACACATTACTGTAAAATATCAAATAATATTATTTAGCTCATTCACGTAAGAGACTAGACGTACACGATTTCATGGGATTTAGCGATTAGGAGTGACAGATTGTTTTGTAAACGTATAGCATGTTCTATATGTTATAGTTATTTGAATGACTCTTACCATAATATGTTACGTTAACATACCAGGCACGTTCTCAGTTGGTTATTTATGCCTCATATAACGTACACTTATTCAGCCTGTTGTTCACTATTCTTTATTTATTTTAAATTGCCTTTCAAATGTCTATTCTTGGTGTTGGGTTTTATCAAATACATTTCCCCCCAAAAATGCGACTTATACTCCAGTGTGACTTATATATGTTTTAAGAGGCAGTCACCTGAAATGGTTTTCACTTCACAGGTGTCATAGTTTTGATGCCTTCAGTGACAATCTACAATGTAAATTGTCATGAAAATAAAGAAAAGGCATTGAATGAGAAGGTGTGTCCAAACTTTTGGCCTGCACACACACACACACACACACACACACACACACACACACACACACACACACACACACACACACACACACACACACACACACACACACACACACACACACACACACACACGTGTACCTATCAAAAATCCAATCCCAATTAAATCCCATGGTACTCACTCACCCGTAACTCCATTGGTCTGCTATTAATATGTGATATTTGTGATGTTTACAAGCAGCCCTACGCAGGGTTTACTTGTGCAAAGTTGGACAATAACATCAACATTTCCTATCATAAGCACACAAAGTTGTTATTTTGTTTTATTTTAGTGAAGTCATTTACAAAAGTATGGTAGTGTATCGTCGACTGGGAGCTAGCAGCTACACAGCAGCTAAGCACACAATAGCACACAAAGCTAGACATACTGTACATAGTAAGTCTTCTTCATCAAACGATTGCAGTCTTAAACATTTGTCAATATGAAAAAGTACAAAATAAATGTAGTTGCACATTACTAACACATACAAAGTCTCCGAGGCAGTAACAAACGTGTCCGCATCATTCGACTAACTGCGTCATGATTTAACATTGTTAATTATTTTGTATTATTAAGTGTCGCTAATAAAAACAATTACCAGTGCACTTCAACTTGAAGACACCTTAAGTCCATTTCATATGATTAATAATAAATAAGATAGTGTTTTTCATTATCACCATTGTTCTCTGTTTGAATCTATTCACTTGATCAAGCTTTTACAAAATTAACAAGGCCTGTATGATGCGTGCTAATATCATTTCAGTCAATATCTGTATCGGCCAATACTCAAGACTCCGCTACTCATATACTCAATGGAAATTAATTCAAGAAATAATAATGACATTTTTTGGGGGACGGACATTATTCTAAAAGTAGGCACGGAAATGAATCATGTTTTACAAGAGACTCAAACATTTATTTTTATTTTTTTTTGAAGAGGAAATGAACATGACCATCACTTTTTTGGACATGAAAATCCACCGCAAAGTTACAAAACATCACTGTTCATGGAAAACCAACACAAACCAACCAATATCTACTCTGGACCTCCGAACATCCCACAGCACACAAACTATCAGTCGTGAGAACACTCTATGAACGGGCCAACATCAAAACACAAGAATAAGATAGAAAATAAGAAGAGAAACACATCAAACATGCACTCAAAAACTGCCAATATCCAACCTGGGCCAGCAAAAAAGGAGAACAAGTAAAAAACAAGGAAAAGAGAACAAAGAAAAACCTGAAACAAAGAACAAAGAAGTCATAACCTTAGCATACATTAGGGCAGGGGTCGGCAACCCGCGGCTCTAGCGGCTCTTTAGCGCCGCCCTAGTGGCTCTCTGGAGCTTTTTCAGAAATGTATGAAAAATGGAAAAAGATGAGGGGGAAAAAAAATCAATTTTTTGTTTTAATATGGTTTCTGTAGGAGGACAAACATGACACAAACCTCCCTAATTGTTATAAAGCACACTGTTTATATTAAACATGCTTCACTGATTCGAGTATTTGGCGAGCGCCGTTTTGTCCTACTAATTTTGGCGGTCCTTGAACTCACCGTAGTTTGTTTACATGTTTAACTTTCTCCGACTTTTGAGGACATGTTTTATGCCACTTCTTTTTCTGTCTCATTTTGTCCACCAAACTTTTAAGGTTGTGCATGAAAGGTGAGTTTTGTTGATGTTATTGACTTGTTGGAGTGCTAATCAGACATATTTGGTCACTGCATGACTGCAAGCTAATCGATGCTAACATGCTATTTAGGCTAGCTATATGTACATATTGCAACATTATGCCTCATTTGTAGCTATATTTGAGGTCATTTAGTTTCCTTTAAGTTCTCTTAATTCAATTTATATCTCATGACACACTATCTGTATGTAATATGGCTTTTAATTTTTTGCGGCTCCAGACAGATGTTTTTTGTATATTTGGTCCAATATGGCTCTTTCAACATTTTGGGTTGCCGACCCCTGCATTAGGGGAATAACTGAACCAATACATGATCATGAACAAACACAAAATAAACACAACAGTTAAACCTCACACAAAAGACAAAATAGAACAAGACAAGAAATGCAATGTAATTCACAAAATCCCGTGTAAATCATGCAAAAAATCATACATGGGAGAAACAGGGAGGAAATCAGAAAGAATGCGAAGAAGAGACAACTGGAAGGTTTACAAGAAGCCTAAAACAAAAATGTGAACAGGAAATCTTACAATCAGCCATATCAGATCATTGCAAATTAAATAGCCACATCATGGACCGGGACAACGGCAAAATCATCGGCACAGAAAGTAACAAATTTAAACAATGGATTAAGGAGGCGGTCGAACTAAGGAAGCGGCCCAAGGAAACCATCAATCGGGATGAGGAAACATCTGCCTGGTTGACCACGCCTATAAGAAGAGCTGATAGGCAACACGTCACAGTGGTCAGGTGACCCTTCTGAAGAAGACTGCAGATGACAGTCCAAACATGTCAGGTCAAAATTCCATCTAATATACCGCAATATATCTGATTACAAGAACTTTTGAAAAAGTATATGAATACATAATGAACTACACATTTTCAATGGGAGACAGGTCTGGACTACAGGCATGCCAGTCTAGTACCCACACTGTTGTAACACCTGTCTTGGCATTGTCTTACTGAAATAAGCAGGGGCGTCCATGATAAGTTGCTTGGATGGCAACATATGTTGCTCCAAAACCTGTATGTACCTTTCAGCATTAATGGTGCCTTCACAGATGTGTAAGTTACCCATGCCTTGGGTACTAATACACCCCCATACCATCACAGATGCTGGCTTTTGAACTTTGCGTCTATAACAGTCCGGATGGTTCTTTTCCTCTTTGTTCCGGAGGACACGACGTCCACAGTTTCCAAAAACAATTTGAAATGTGGACTCGTCAGACCACAGAACACTTTTCCACTTTGCAACAGTCCATCCTAGATGAGCTCGGGCCCAGCGAAGCCGGCGGTGTCATGTCTGTGTAATCATGTTTTGTTTTAGTCATGTTTTGTTTTGTTTAGTTATTGGACTCTTTAGTTTCTGGTTGTTCACTCCCTTGTTTTGTTTCCATAGCAATCCATTAGTTTTCACCTGTCACGTCACGCACCTGTTTCACGTTTTGAGTCAAGCACCTGTTTTCGTTAATCATGTCTGTTATTTAAGCTTTTCTTTTTCTGTTGGTCAGCCTGGCGACATCCGCATTTATGCTCTGCACACTCTGTTTACCTCTTCGCACTTCATGCCATGTCCAAGCAAGTTTTTTACGATTCATGCCACGGTTAGCGACTTTTGTTCATGTCCTTAGTTTTTTGCCCACGTGCAAGTATTTGTTTTCATAGCCAAGTTGTTTTACCTCCGCTGTGAGCGCCTTTTGTTTATATCTTTTTGTATTTTTTTGAGTTAGAATTAAAATGTATTCACCTTCACGCCATGTCTGGTCCAAATCATTTGCACCACGGGAGAACAAACCACGCCAAAGTTCAAGTCGTGACAGGCGGTGTTTCTGGGTGTTGTTGATAAACGGCTTTCGCATTGCATAGTAGAGTTTTGACTTGCACTTACAGATGTAGCGAAGAACTGTAGTTACTGACAGCGGTTTTTTGACGTGTACCTGAGCCCATGTGGTGATATCTTTTACACACCGATGTCGCTTTTTGTTGCAGCACCGCCATAATGAACCTCTTTGAGCGACTCTCAAACACTTCTAATTGTAGATAAATAGCCCGGTGGTTTTCCACTTTTCCACAAACCTCGTAAAAAGTCAAGAGTTGCTCCCGTTCGTCCACTAATGATACAATCAGCTATATGCACGCACACAAAGAAAAGACACAATTGACTGTTGTGAATCCACATTTTGTCTTTGGAGAACACAATAAAGATGTGAGAGGAGAATCACCAAACAAATACAGACGCCAAGAGAGCAGACATATTGGAATCATAAGTAATGCAGAACAGTAAAATAACACATTGATTTCTTGCCTTTGTGTTCGTCTTCCCTCACATTGTGTTGGAGAAGAAAAAAAAAAAACATGTTGCGATTCAGCTCCGTTACAAGCAGAACTGGAGTGTAAAAACCTGCTGGCAGACTTGAAGTGTTCATCCTTGCTGCCCATTTCGATAAAGATCATCCATGAGTGAGATCGGCTGATACCAATACAGATAACCTGTATTAACTGTACATTTTTCAATGTATTTATGGTGAATGCTATTGACAGTTTATCACTTGGGGAGACCTGGGACCATTGTGGGTCTTTTTTTTATTGCCTTTGACGATGACAAAACATTTATTTTTACAAACCCCGTTTCCATATGAGTTGGGAAATTGTGTTAGATGTAAATATAAACGGAATACAATGATTTGCAAATCATTTTCAACCCATATTCAGTTGAATACGCTACAAAGACAACATATTTGATGTTCAAACTGATAAACCTTTTTTTTTTTTTTTTTGCAAATAATCATTAACTTTAGAATTTGATGCCAGCAACACGTGACAAAGAAGTTGGGAAAGGTGGCAATAAATACTGATAAAGTTGAGGAATGCTCATCAAACACTTATTTGGAACATCCCACAGGTGAACAGGCAAATTGGGAACAGGTGGGTGCCATGATTGGGTATAAAAGTAGATTCCATGAAATGCTCAGTCATTCACAAACAAGGATGGGGCGAGGGTCACCACTTTGTCAACAAATGCACGAGCAAATTGTTGAACAGTTTAAGAAAAAACTTTCTCAACCAGCTATTGCAAGGAATTAAGGGATTTCACCATCTACGGTCCGTAATATCATCAAAGGGTTCAGAGAATCTGGAAAAATCACTGCACGTAAGCAGGCTGTACTGCATCAACAAGCGACATCAGTGTGTAAAGGATATCACCACATGGGCTCAGGAACACTTCAGAAACCCACTGTCAGTAACTACAGTTGGTCGCTACATATGTAAGTGCAAGTTAAAACTCTCCTATGCAGGTGAAAACCGTTTATCAACAACACCCAGAAACGCCGTCGGCTTCGCTGGGCCTGAGCTCATCTAAGATAGACTGATACAAAGTGGAAAAGTGTTCTGTGGTCGGACGAGTCCACATTTCAAATTGTTTTTGGAAACTGTGGACGTCGTGTCCTCCGGACCAAAGAGGAAAAGAACCATCCGGATTGTTATAGGCGCAAAGTTGAAAAGCCAGCATCTGTGACGGTATGGGGGTGTATTAGTGCCCAAGACATGGGTAACTTACACATCTGTGAAGGCACCATTAATGCTGAAAGGTACATACAGGTTTTGGAGCAACATATGTTGCCATCCAAGCAACGTTACCATGGACGCCCCTGCTTATTTCAGCAAGCCACGTGTTACATCAACGTGGCTTCATAGTAAAAGAGTGCGGGTACCAGACTGGCCTGCCTGTAGTTCAGACCTGTCTCCCATTGAAAATGTGTGGCGCATTATGGTTACCCACATATGCGGTACTCTCCAAGGTTTCTCATAGTCATTCACATCGACGTCCCACTGGGGTGAGTTTTTCCTTGCCCTTATGTGGGCTCTGTACCGAGGATGTCGTTGTGGCTTGTGCAGCCCTTTGAGACACTCGTGATTTAGGGCTATATAAAAAAACATTGATTGATTGATTGATTATGAAGCCTAAAATACCACAACAGAGACCCCGGACTGTTGAACAACTTAATCTGTACATCAAGCAAGAATGGGAAAGAATTCCACCTGAGAAGCTTAAAAAAGGTGCCTCCTCAGTTCCCAAACGTTTACTGAGTGTTGTTAAAAGGAAAGGCCATGTAACACAGTGGTGAACATGCCCTTTCCCAACTACTTTGTCACGTGTTGCAGCCATGAAATTCTAAGTAAATTATTATTTGCAAAAAAAAATAAAGTTTATGAGTTTGAACATCAAATATCTTGTCTTTGTAGTGCATTCAATTGAATATGGGTTGAAAAGGATTTTCAAATCATTGTATTCCGTTTATATTTACACCTAACACAATTTCCCAACTCATATGGAAACAGGGTTTGTATTTGAAAGATGAGTTGTAAAGGAAATAATCTCAAAATGTGCATTGTTATGTTTAGCTCAAGCTACAGAGTATACATTTGAGTTCTCAGGGACCTTTTTGTCCCCCATTGACTCCCTTTTATTATGGCCATTTTTTCAAAATACTGTTACCTTGTTATTTTGTAATGCTTTTTCAAAGAAAACCAAATAAATCCAAGCAGTTCCCATTAGAGGTGTAATTTGACTCTTCAACCACTAGATGCCACCAGAGTGCCATAGAGTACTGCTTATTCATATTAGACGCAGAGCTGCTTTGAATCTGCCAACACCTTGCTTGTAATCAAAACGATGTGTTGTGCGTGCGTGCACGAAATATTGTACAGTTTTTGTTTTTGCCGTAAAAAAAAAACTGGGTTGTCTTTGAAAAAAAGGGCATAAAACATTAAAAAAAAATGTTTTTTTTATCAACAGATAGACCTGAAATTTCTCTAGAGCAGGGGGGTCGAAACTTTTTGACTTGGGGGCCGGCTAAAAAAATGTGTCTGGCGTACATGCAGTTATAACATGAGTAACATGTGGCTTGACATTGTCTTGCTGAAATAAGCAGGGGCGGCCATGATAACGTTGCTTGGATGGCAACACATGTTGCTCCAAAACCTGTATGTACCTTTCAGCATTAATGGTGCCTTCACAGATGTGTAAGTTACCCATGCCTTGGGCACTAATACACCCCCATACCATCACAGATGCTGGCTTTTGAACTTTGGGCCTAGAACAGTCCTGCTGGTTTTTTCCTCTTTGTTCTGGAGGACACAACGTCCACATTTTCCAAAAACAATTTGAAATGTGGACTCATCAGACCACAGAACACTATTCCACTTTGCATCAGTCCACCTTAGATGAGCTTGGGCCCAGCGAAGATGGCTGCGTTTTTGGGTGTTGTTGATAAATGCCTTTTGCTTTGCATAATAGAGTTTTAACTTGCACTTACAGATGTAGCGACCAACTGTAGTTACTGACAGTGGGTTTCTGAAGTGTTCCTGAGCCCATGTGGTGATATCCTTTACACACTGATATCGCTTTTTGATGCAATACCGCCTGAGGGATCGAAGGTCACGGCCTTGCCGCTTACGTGCAGTGATTTCTCCAGATCCTCTGAACCTTTTGATGATATTACGGACCGTAGATGGTGAAATCCCTAAATTCCTTGCAATAGCTCTTTGAGAAATGTTGTTCTTAAACTGTTGGACAATTTGCTCACGCATTTGTTGACAAAGTGGTGACCCTCGCCCCATCCTTGTTTGTGAATGACTGAGCATTTCATGGAAGTTGCTTTTATACCCAATCATGGCACCCACCTGTCCCCAATCAGCCTGTCCACCCGTGGGATGTTCCAAATAAGTGTTTGATGAGCATTCCTCCACTTTCTCAGTCTTTTTTGCCACTTGTGCATGCTTTTTTGAAACATGTTGCAGGCATCAAATTCCAAATTTGCAAAAAATATATATTTTTTTTTACTAAATGCTTTCGTTCTTTCAATTTTGACATACAAAAAAAATGCATATGTGGAGGTATTGCTCCTCCGGGTTCTCTGGACCACCAATAACGGACATGGCAGCCGTGTTCATCTTTGCAAACAAGGATTTATTTTGCAATAATTTGTGCTTTTCAGCCATGTTAAAGTTTCTGTCGCTCGTTCTCCAACATCAACAACCTCTTCTCCTTCCCAACTGCTGCCTTTAACAGAGCGACAGGTGATCAGACAAACACTCACAGCTGTGTCATCTACGCACCTGTCACTAATCTCGAAGCCGATCCTGACACACCCCGCTTCGCTGCAGGTCCGCAGGCCACGCCCCCCCACAGCATATTTTATACTTTAATATTATCTGATCTTGCCAATTATGTTATTATATACTGTATTGCAAAACAATTTTTTGGAGATAAAAACAAATAGTTAAATATCTGCTTGTCACCTTTATTTATGATGTTAAAGCAGGTTATACATAAAAGAAATATAATAATCACAGGTTATTACCCGCATGCATAATGTCAGTTAATGTTTAAAAAGCGGCCCTCTGAAAGCAATGCGACGTGGCCCTCATTGAAAAGGAGTTTGACAGAAAATAATGAGATGCATTTTAGCGTCGGAACATGTGCTGGTGCAGCACTTGAGCATTTTGCAAGGGAGATAAAGGTGTCGTCCACGCCTCCTTCCACAGACACGACGCCTCCAAATATACCGCATGCGTCTAAACGCGCCTCGGCGAGGACTCTCTTTGCACTTTTGAGCGGTAAAACTTCCAAAACCGTTTTAAGCGTCATCCTTTGTCCCCCCCCCCCCCGGCACCCAAGGAGCCATTTTGGCCGTGAACGTGGATTCCCCCTCCCCCACGCCAACGCACATTGTCTCTCTGTCTCTGCGTCCTTCTCTCGCTTTTTTTTTTTTTTTTTGCACCCCATCCTCATCCCTACCCGAGCATCCCCCTTCCCCACACGCAGCTCTGTCTGCACGCGTTGCCATGGCAACTGTCGCACCGACTGCCTAGCAACAGGCTTTATCCTTTCACCGGAGGGGAAAAAAAAAAAAAAAAAAAAAAGGTGGCGGCGGGGGCAACAGATCCGGGGGTAAGAGGGGGTTGCGGGAGTTCCGTGCACACACATTTGTGTATTTGCTACCTACTCGAGACCTCCGAAAAAGGATTTCTTAATCAAACTTGGATTTAATTTGATTAATTCACATGAACTAAATGGTTTATTAGTATGTGTTTTTTTGTTGTGCAAAATAACACATTCAACATTCAAAGCTGCAAATTAGGCCGGCACAGGATTCGATTTAAAAAGTGAAAATTTAAAAATTATCGGCCGATAAATGCTTTAAAAAATGTAATATTGGAAATGATCGGTATCGTTTTTTTTTGTTTTTTTTAATCAAATCAACATAAAAAACACAAGATACACTTACAATTAGTGCACCAACCCAAAAAACCTCCCTCTGCCATTTACACTCATTCACACAAAAGGGTTGTTTCTTTCTGTTATTAATATTCTGGTTCATACATTATATATCAATATATATCAATACAGTCTGCAAGGGATACAGTCCGTAAGCACTAGAGAGTCCGCGGATTATCCGCGGGTCGGGTCGGGCGGTTGAAAAAAAAAAAAAAAAGATTTTAAATAGATTCAGGCGGGTGGCAGTTAAACCAATTCGGAAATATAGATACAGAGTTAAATGTTGTTACCCACATACGAAAAACGAGCAGGCACCTGCAGCATATGCCACAACAGAAGAAGAAAAAAAAAAGAGATGGACACTTTTACGGAGCGGACGCCTCGCCGGGGTCCGGGACCGAGGCCCCTTCCCCCGAGAGGGCCCCACCGGGAGCCGTAGCTGAGGTGATCCGCGAGAAGGGCCCGACGCACGTCCAGTGTCACCACCGCGCCCACCGTACAGACACCCCGCCTCGTCCGCCTTCGCCGCGGCCGGCGTCACGCGCAGCAGGTAAGCAGCTTACCTGCCCGCCACCCCCGTGGCCGGGGGCGCGTAACAGGGGTCACTCCGCGCGCAGTGCGCTCACGAAAGGGGTGGGGCTCACCCTGGTGAGCCGAGTGGGCCACTTTTGGTAAGCAGAACGCCGGGTTAAGGCGCCCGATGCCGACGCTCATCAGACCCCAGAAAAGGTGTTGGTTGATATAGACAGCAGGACGGTGGCCATGGAAGTCGGAACCCGCTAAGGAGTGTGTAACAACCCACCTGCCGAGTCAACTAGCCCTGAAAATGGATGGCGCTGGAGCGTCGGGCCCATACCCGGCCGTCGCCGGCAGCGAGAGCCGCGAGGGCTAGGCCGCGACGAGTAGGATGGCCGCCGCGGTGCGCGCTGAAGCCTCGGGCGCGAGCCCGGGTGGAGCCGCCGCGGGTGCGAGGGACATCGTGCGCTCAGCGCGGCTCCCAGATGATAGCGCACTGGTGTGCGTCTGGGCCGTGACAGCGTGGCACGCGAATGTCTCTGCTGCATTGGATCAGTCTCCTTTCTTTAACAGGCAAAAGCTTTATAACCTCACTAATGCCTTGCATCGTCTATATTAGATATATAACAACGGGCGGGTGCGGGCGGGTGCGGTTTTGATTAAATGTTAGATCGGGTGGATGGCGGATGGTTGACGACTTTTGTGATGCGGTTGCGGATTAAATAATTGCCTATCCGCGCATCTCTAGTAAGCACACATGATTGTGCGGGCTGCTGGTCCACTAATAGTACTAACCCTTTAACAGTTAATTTTACTCATTTTCATTACTTACTAGTTTCTATGTAACTGTTTTTATATTGTTTTACTTTCTTTTTTATTCAAGAAAATGTTTTTAATTTATTTATCTTATTAATTTTAAAAAAAAGGACCTGATCTTCACCATACCTGGTTGTCCAAATTAGGCATAATAATGTGTTAATTCCACGACTGTATATATCGGTATCGGTTTATATCGGTTTATATCGGTTGATATCGGAATCGGTAATTAAGAGTTGGACAATATCGGAATATCGGATATCGGCAAAAAAGCCATTATCGGACATACCTAGTAAAAATAGCTAAAAATTTTAGCATGCTCACAGTTAGCATGTGTCAAGAAACACGTTATGTGACTTTAAGGTGTTTGCCGGTAAAATTGGCTAAAAAAAAGTGAGCTTGCTAAAATGCTAACTTTAATATGAAGATAGAATGAGTCAAATACCAAGTCATCCGACTAAAGTTAAAGTACCAATGATTGTCACACACACACTAGGTGTGGCGAAATGATTCTCTGCATTTGACCCATCATCCTTGATCACACCCTGGGAGGTGAGGGGAGCAGTGAGCAGCAGCGGGGGCCACGCCCGGGAATAATTTTTGGTGATTTAACCCCCAATTCCAACCCTTGATGCTGAGTGCCAAACAGGGAGGTAATGGGTCCCATTTTTATAGTCTTTGGTATGACTCGGCCAGGGTTTGAACTCACAACCTACCGATCTCAGGGCGGACACTCTAACCCAGGGGTCTCAAACTCAATTTACCTGGGGGCCACTGGATGCAGAGACTGGGTGAGGCTGGGCCGCAAGAAAGGAATTCTTGAAAAAAAATCTAACATGCACTTTTTAATGAATTCACCTTCTTTGAATGGCTTTCCCGCCCTAGCAACCATCTCACTCACCATGTAGCTATCTTTGACTGCTGCATCGCTCTTTTCGGTTGCTTACTTGAAGAAATCTTGTTGCCTCAGTAGACTGGTTTTAAAATTTGCAACCCTGTTCACTCTCTCATCTCCCTGGTATTTTGCATACTCCTCAGCATGTCTAGTTGTATAATGACGTTTCAAATTGTATTCCTTGTGCACCGCAACTTTCTCTGTGCAAATGAGACACGTCGGGGTGCCCCTGTGCTCAACAAAGAAATATTGCATCTCCTACTTTTCCTGGAATTGTCTTTGCTCATCACTAACCTTTCTCTTCACTGCAGGCTTTGAAAAATACATGTTTGGGTTTGTGGAGGTGTGGTTGAGGTGTGGAGGGGGTGGGTTAGTGGGGGGGTTTGGGGAGGGCGACGACAGGTTGTAGAGGACGCTAAAGGCAGTGCCATCACGGCGCGCCCTTAGTAATGTTGTCCGGGTGAAAATCGGGAGAATGGTTGCCCTGGGAGATTTTCGGGAGGGGCACTGAAATTCGGGAGTCTCCCGGAAAAATCGGGAGGGTTGGCAAGTATGCTCGCGGGCCGCGCTAACAATACACTTTCATATTAAGGTGGGGGCCACGAGTCTGAGACCCCTGCTCTAACCACTAGGCCACTGAGTAGATGGAAACGTAGGCATGTAAAAATAGCTAAAAAAGTACAAATGCTAGTAGTTGGCATATGTCAAGTACTAAGTTATATGACTCTGAGGTGTTCGGCTGTAAAATTGTCAAAAAAAAGTTAGCACGCTAATGTTAACATGCTAGAATGCTAACGTTAGCATGCTAACAGTTAGCATGTGTCAACTAACAAGTTATGTGACTTTGAGGTGTTTGGCGGTGAAATTTGCTAAAAAAAAAAAAAGTGAGCTTGCTAAACTCCCTGTCGTTCATGAATTGACATTTTACGTGCGCAAAAACTCATCGTCATCCAAATAATTAATTCATGTTCAAAATGTTTTTTGTAAACAATTAGAAAAATGCTGAAAATCCTGAAGAACAAACTGCATAAGAAAATGGAAAAAAAAGAGTGCGAACTTTTGCGTTTTTTTGCATCCTGCAGTTAGTATGCTACAATGCTAACATTAGCATGCTAACAGTTAGCATGTGTCAAGTAACAAGTTATGTGACTCCGGAAGTGTTCGGCGGTAGAATTGGCTAAAAAAGTGAGCTTGCTAAAATGCTAACCATAATATGCTATCAGAATGAGACAAGTGCCAAGTCATACGACTTGAAAATAGCTACAAATGTTAGCATCTCACATTTAGCATGTGTCAAATAACACGTTATGTGACTGTGGAGGTGTTTGGCGGTAAAATTGGCTAAAAAAAAGTGAGCTTGCATTTTTATGTGCTCTTCTTCACACAACAAGCCATCATCAACATCCAAATAGTTGATTAATGTTTAACATGTTTGTCAGGATTCTTCTTCTTTGTAAACATTTAGAAAAATGCTAAAAAATCCTCAAAAACAAACTGCATGAGAGAAAAATATATATATAAATAAATCCCTAACTAAAAAAAAGTGTCTGTTTTCTCTGTACCTGTATTGTGATTTCCATATCAAATTAATAAAGAAATATTATTAAAAAAAAAAATCCTGACTTTGGAGCAATGTTCACGGACTCTAGTATTTGGCTTTCTCTATTAGATGCAATGGTTTTCCGTATTGGGACCATGATTTATGTCCTAACTTGTTCTACCGGTCCTCATATGGAAGGTACTTTTCCTTGTTGATGTCTCAAAAAGGGCACACACACACACACACACACACACACATACACACACACACACACACACACGCACACACCCACACACACCCACGCACACACACACACACACACACACACACACACACACACACACACACACACACACACACACACACACACACACACACACACACACACACACACACACACACACACTCACACACACACACACACACGTTTCTGTCAATATGCAGTCCATGTTTACACTATTTAAAAAAAATCCTGACTTTGGAGCAATGTTCACGGACTCTAGTATTTGGCTCTCTATTAGATGCAATGGTTTTCCGTATTGGGACCATGATTTATGTCCTAACTTGTTCTACCGGTCCTCATATGGAAGGTACTTTTCCTTGTTGATGTCTCAAGAAGGGTACACACACACACACACACACACACACACACACACACACACACACACACACACACACACACACACACACACACACACACACACACACACACACACACACACACACACACATTTCTGTCAATATGCAGTCCATGTTTACACTATTCTCATATATATATATATATATATATATATATATATATATATATATATATATATATATATATATATATATATATATATATATGTGTACATTCCTCAACTTTCTCAAGGAAAAATATCAGCGGTGACTTATTCCTGAGTCTTTCTCACTCGCATGCAACTAAAGCAAACACAAAAATAGATGTGAACAGATGTTGAAGTAGACTCGTCACCATGACAACTAACTAGCTGATAGCAACTATGGGTATTTTCAGTGGGGCCTTAAACGTCGTCGTAGGTCTATTTTATGAGCGTGTAGCCACACTAACAAAGTCCTTTAAGGGGAACTGCACTTTTTGGGGGGAATTTTGCTTATCAGTCACAATCCTTGTGTAAGACAAGCACACGTCTTTCTTTAAAAATAAATACATATAATTTTAAATTGTAAATAAGCACTGGCAAAAGTCATGTTAGAATGCTAATGTTAGCATGCTAACAGTTAGCATGTGTCAAGTAACAAGTTACGTGACTCTGAGGTGTTCGGCTGTAAAAGTGGCTTGAAAAGTGAGCTTGCTAAAATGCTTTATCATGCTATCAGAATGAGTCAAGTACGGTACCAAGTCACACAACTTGGAAACGTACGCATGTAAAATTAGCTAAAAATGTTAGCATGTGTCAAGTACCAAGTTGTATGACTCCGAGGTGTTCGACTGTAAAATTGGCTAAAAAAGTTAGCATATTAATGTTAGTACGGTAGAATGCTAAAATTAGCATGCTATCAGTTAGCATGTGTCAAGAGACAGGTTGCGTGACTCTGAGGTGTTTGGCGGTAAAATTGACTAAAAATGTGCGCTTGCTAAAATGCTAACTTTAATATGCTATCAGAATGAGTCATGTACCAAGTCATACGACTAGAAAACGTACGCATGTAAAAAATAGCTTAAAAAGTTAGTTTGCTAACAGTTAGCGTGTGTCAAGTACAAAGTTATATGACTGAGGTGTTCAGTTGTAAAACTGGCTAAAAAAGTTACCATGTTAGTATGCTAACTGTTAGCATGTGTCATTTAACAAGTTACGTGACTCTCAGGTGTTCAGCGGTAAAAGTGGCTAGAAAAGATAGCTTGCTAAAATGCTAACTTTAATATGCTATCAGAATGAGTCAAGCACCAAGTCATACGACTAGGACATATACGCATGTAAAAATAGATTAAAAAGTTAGCATGCTAACAGTTAGCGTGTGTGAAGTACCAAGTTATATGACTCTGAGGTGTTCGGCTGTAAAACTGGCTAAAAAAGTTACCATGTTAGTATGCTAGAATGCTAATGTTAGCATGCTAAAAGTTAGCATGTGTCAAGTTACAAGTTATGTGACTTTGAAGTGTTCTGCGATAAAATTGGCTAAAAAAATGAGCCTGCTAAAATGCTAACCTTAATATATTATCAGAATGTGTCAAGTACCAAATCACAAGACTTGGAAACGTACGCATGTAAAATTAGCTAAAAATGTTAGTATGCTAACAGTTAGCATGTGTCAAGTACCAAGTTGTATGACTCTGAGGTGTTCGGCTGCAAAATTGGCTAAACAAGTTAACATATTAATGTTAGTATGGTAGAATGCTAAAATTAGCATGCTATCAGTTAGCATGTGTCAAGAAACAAGTTACGTGACTCTGAGATGTTCGGCGGTAAGAGTGGCTAGAAAAAGTGAGCTTGCTAAAATGCTAACTTTAATATGCTATTTAAATCCCCCCTGGGGGATTAATAAAGTATTTCTGATTTCTGAATGAGTCAAGAACCAAGTCATATGACTAGGACATATATACATGTAAAAATAGCTTGAAAAGTTAGCATGCTAACAGTTAGCGTGTGTCAAATACCAAGTTATATGACTCTGAGGTGTTCGGCTGTAAAACTGGCTAAAAAAGTTACCATGTTAGTATGCTAGAATGCTAACGTTAGCATGCTAAAAGTTAGCATGCTAAACGTTGCAAGTTATGTGACTGAGGTGTTCTGTCATAAAATTGGCTAAAAAAAGTGAGCCTGCTAAAATGCTAACCTTAATATATTATCAGAATGAGTCAAGTACCAAGTCACAAGACTCGGAAACGTACGCATGTAAAATTAGCTAAAAATGTTAGCATGCTAACAGTTAGCATGTGTCAAGTACCAAGTTGTATGACTCTGAGGTGTTCGGCTTCAAAATTGGCTAAAAAAAGTTAGCATGTTTATGTTAGTATGGTAGAATGCTAAAATTAGCATGTATCAGTTAGCATGTGTCAAGAAACAAGTTACGTGACTCTGAGGTGTTTGGTGGTAAAATTGGCTAAAAATGTGCGCTTGCTAAAATGCTAACTTTAATATGCTAACTTTAATATGCTATTTAAATTTCCCCTGGGGGATTAATAAAGTATTTCTGATTTCTGAACGAGTCAAGCACCAAGTCATACGACTAGGAAACGTACGCATGTAAAAATAGCTTTAAAAGTTAGCATGCAAACAGTTAGCATGTGTCATGTAACAAGTTACGTGACTCTGAGGTGTTCGGCTGTAAAACTGGCTAAAAAAGTTACCATGTTTGTATGCTAGAATGCTAACATTAGCATGCTAACAGTTGGCATGTGTCATGTAACAAGTTACGTGACTCTGAGGTGTTCGGCGGTAAAAGTGGCTAGAAAAGTTAGCTTGCTAAAATGCTAACTTTAATATGCTATCAAAATGAGTCAAGAACCAAGTCATAAGACTAGGAAACGTACGCATGTAAAAAATAGCTTAAAAAGTTAGCATGCTAACAGTTAGCGTGTGTCAAGTACCAAGTTATATGACTCTTAGGTGTTTGGCTGTAAAACTGGCTAAAAAAGTTACCATGTTAGTATGCTACAATGCTAACGTTAGCATGCCACACGACTAGGAAACGTACTCATGTAAAACTTGCTAAAAAAAAGTTGACATATTAACAGTTAGCATGTGTCAAGTACCGAGTTATACGAGTCTGAGATTTTTGGCTGCAAAAATGGCTAAAAAAAAGTTAGCATGCTAATGCTAGTAATGCTGCCTGAGGCTGAGCCAATCAGTGGCCATGATACTGAACTGTCCGGTGGCCAGTACTACTGTAGTATTGATATTTTTACTTCATTTAGTCATTTTTATGCTTAAAAATGTTGAATTTATGGCAGGATTACAAAGAATATGTTGGCTCGGACATGGATGTTGTGTTCAGAGATTTGAGCATTTATACATTGACCTATATTGTACTGCTTTTAGTATCTTTAACCTACAAAATGTATCCACGTCCTTCAATTTGTATTCATGAGGCCCTCGCTGGTAAAAAGTTTGGACACCCCTGCTCTGGACACGCCCCCTTTATATGATGATGGCGACAACAACAACAACAACAACAGTCTTTGCTGCCCCCTGCTGGTCAACAACAGTCATTGCTTCCCCCCGCTGGCCAATTCAGTATCGTGGCCTCTGATTGGCTCAGACCCAGACAACATTACTGTTAGTGTAAAAGTGACAATGTGGGTGTTTAAAAACTGTATTTAGAAGGCAATAAACAGTTTGATATGCTACAAGTACGAGAATATTCAATTTATTATGAATACTTTGCTAACATTTATTTACCACAAACGAGGGGTTACTGTACAGACGTAAAATATTATATGAATGGTTGCTTACCATAATTACTGCTAGCTCACAACAAATAGTCATGGTCTGGATAAATTGTAGTTCTAAGCAGAATTTTATATTGAAGATTAAAAAAAAAAAAACTTAATGTGAATTTCTTAATTAAATTTAATTTGATTAATTCACGTGAAATTAATAGTTTCTTATTTTTTATGTTTTTTAGTGCAAAATAATACATTTAACATTCAAAGCTGCAAATTAGCCTGGCACAGGATTGGATGTAAAAAGTAAAAAAAAATAAAAAATAGCTGAACATCTTAGCATGCTCACATTTAGCATGTGTCAAGTAAAAAAAAAGAAAAACAAAAGTGCAAACTTGCAGCACTTATCTTTTGCGGTCGTTTCTTTTGCGTGTTATTGTATCCTGCATCCAAAGTTAGTATGCTACAATGCTAACATTAGCATGCTAACAGTTAGCATGTGTCAAGTAAAAAGTTATGTGATATATATTGCCTAAAAAAGTGAGCTTGCTAAAATGCTAACCTTAATATGCTATCAGAATGAGTCAAGTGTCAAGTCATACCACTTGAAAATAGCTAAAAATGTTAGCATGCTAACAGTTAGCATGTGTCAAGTAACAAGTTATGGGACTTTGAGGTGTTTGTTCGGCTGTAAAACTGGCTAAAAAAGTTACCATGTTAGTATGCTAACAGTTAGCATGTGTCATTTAACAAGTTACGTGACTCTCAGGTGTTTGGCGGTAAAATTGGCTAGAAAAGTGAGATTGCTAAGCTCCCCGTCGATCATTAATTGACATTTTACCTGCGCTTCTTCACACAAAAAGTCATCATCATCATCATCATCATCGAAATAATTCATTCATTTTGAAAAATGCTGAAAATCTTCAAAAACAAAACTGCATAAAATTGTATTTTATTTTTATTCTAATTTTTTTTAAGTGTAAACTTGCAGCACTTATCTCATGCGTATCTTTAGCGTTTTTTTTTGTATCCTGCAGCTAATGTTAGTATGTTACAATGCTAACATTAGCATGCTAACAGTTAACATGTGTCAAGTAGCAAGTTATGTGACTATGAGGAGTTTGGCGGTAGAATTGGTAAAAAAAAAAGTGAGCTTGCTAAAATGCTAACCCTAATATGCTATCAGAATGAGTCAAGTGTCAAGTCATACGACTAGGAAATGTACGCATGTAAAAATAGCTAAAAATGTTAGCACGCTCACATTTAGCACGTGTCAAGTAACAAGTTATGTGAATTTGAGGTGTTTGGCGGTGAATTTGGCTAAAAAAGTGAGCTTGCTAAGCTCCTCGTCGTTCATGAATTGACATTTTACCTGCGCGTCTTCACACACAAAGTCATCATCATCATCATCGAAATAATTCACTCATGTTCAAGATGTTTATCAGGATTCTTCTTCCTTCTAAACATTTTGAAAAATGATGAAAATCTTAAAAAAACAAATTGCATAATTTTTTTTAATTTTTTTTAAGTGTAAACTTGCAGCATTTATCTAATGCGGTTGTTTCTTTTGCGTTTTTTTTGTATCCTGCAGCTAATTTTAGTATGTTACAATGCTAACATTAGCATGCTATCAGAATGAGTCAAGTGCCAAGTCATACGACTAGGAAATGTACGCATGTAAAATTAGCTAACAATTTTAGCATGCTCACATTTAGCATGTGTCAAGTAACAAGTTATGCGAATTTGAGGTGTTTGGCGGTAAAATTGGCTAAAAAGTGAGCTCGCTAAGCTCCCCGTTGTTCATGAATTGACATTTTATGTGCGCTTCTTCACACAAAAAGTCATCATCCAAATAATTATCAGGATTCTTCTTCTTTGTAAACACTTTGAAAAATGCTGAAAATGCTCAAAAACAAACTGCATGAGAAAATGCAAAAAAAAAAAAAAAAAAAGTTTTATATACCTCATGCGGTTGTTTCTTTAGCGCTTTATTGTATCCTGCAAAGTTTTCAAACTTTTAGTATTTTCCTGTTGCACAATTGAACCCAATCTGAGGAAGTTCCCGACTGAACACAAGCTCTCAGTGAATGTCAAAGTAGTTTATTTCTCCAAGAATAAAAAAAAGACAACATTCCAACATAACACGGACAGAAATACGCCAAAACAAAACAAAAACACTTCCAGTGCATTGACGAAGACGGCGATAAACCGAACTCCACAAAGTTTGTTCCTGCTACCTTCTTCCCCCGTGTCTCGTCTCGGGTCATGACTGCGAAAAGTGGGCGTGTCTTGCTGTGGTCACAGGGCATCAATTGTTCAACAACAGGAAGCTCCGTGCCTGAGTGATTAACTCGGCGTTAAAACAGCAGGTCATTTATTTGTTACCTCATAGAATCACTTCAAACACAGTGGTACTGTTCAAGCTGTGTGGCCCATGTTAAATAAAACCTGTTTTTAATGAATCCTCAGCCCTACTGCGCTACTGCCTTTTAATGTTGGTTGTTATGGTTTTTTTCTGAGTTGGTGGACCTGTGTAAAAAGGGGGCGGGGGTACTAGCGCGTGTCACATGTCAGTTGGCGTTGGACAGGAGCTGCTCGGTGAAAAGTTTCTTGAGCTGGGCCACTTCCTGGCTCAGGCAGCTGAGCTGAGACTTCAGGTAGTTGTTTTCGTACTTGACGGGAATATGGAGGCTGGAGTTTGTGGCGCCCTGCGGGGGGAGCCAGTGAGCGGAGTCCCCCGTTTCGACGGGTCTGTGACTGTCAGAGGCGGGCGGCGGCGGCGCGGCTTCGGCGCACTCGCTGTTCCCGGGCGTCTTGAAGCGCAGCTTGTGCGGGAGGTTCTTCATGGCCTCGGCCTGGTCCACCTCGGCGGCGGAGGGGCAGTGGTAGGTGTCGAAGGCCGCCTCCTCCGCCCGCGGAGGCGACGACTTCCCGTGGTCGCTGAGCCGGTCATCGAAGAAGACAGGGCTGCCCACGCTGGAGCCGCCCGGCGTGGAGAACCCCGAGTCCTCCGACAGGTTGCCGGCGTCTCTCGGCGGCGCCGGCTGGAGGTAATAGTGCGGGGTCACGCCGGACGGGTCCTTGACTAAGCCGAAGCGGAACTTGAGGGCCAGGACCTCGGCGCGGAGGCGGGCGTTCTCCTCCAGCAGGGCGAGCACGCGGCTCTCCAGGACCATGTCGTTCACGCGCCGCTTCTCCCGCGAACGCTTGGCCGCCTCGTTGTTCTTCCTCCTCTTGTCCCAGTAGCCGTCGTCCTTCTTGTCCACGGGGATGAATTCCCGCTTGCGTCGGACGCCGCACGCCGCCGGGCTTTCCTTGCGCTTGACGGCGGCGGCGCAGCCCAGCAGGGAGCGGGCCAACAGGCTGCTGGAGGTCAGGGCGACCATGTTTTCATCCGGGAAGGACCCTCCTCCTCCTGCTGCTGCATCCTGGTGCACCCTCATCTCCTTGGACTCCTCCTCGAACATTGTGTGTTGGAAGTGCAGAAACAGTGCCCCCTAGTGGTGAGGAGAACACAATGAGGGATTTAATGGTTACGCAAACGCCATTACAACACAATATTATGCAACCCTATTACACTTTGAACCACTTGTACCATAATATGAGGTCAATATAGGCCAGTCGACACTAAGCTGGTGACACTTTGCGTGTTACATCCAATTAACGGCTTTTTGACCTACATTTTCATTCAGTTTAACCCATGCGAATAAAGACGTTTTTTTTAAATTCATTTTTTTATTACGTAACTACTGCATCATTTTTTTTTAAATATAAACACACAGTAGTAGTAAAAGAGTAAAAAAAAAAAAGTGAAAAATAAGAGGAAGTCATGACATAGATGATAATGTAAATAAAAAACTGTCCTACCTGTAATGGCGGAATCCCGGAAGTGGTCGATGCCGTCTGTTTGTTGTCGTTTATTACCAGGATTCTTCGCTGCGGTCCACTCACAAAAAGCTCGCAAGTCTTGTGCGTAACGCGGAGTTGAGTTCGAGACCGTTCCTATCCCCGTTTAAACCCGCCGGGCCCGAGTTTTGTGTGCACAAGTCGAGCGCTGCGACCGCCTCCTAAAAGTAAACCGACTCATGCCTCCGCCCAGACCCCGTGCGTCACTTGTGACGTCACCACAGACCTCATGTGGCCCCGCCCCTCCTCTCCGCCCAGTGTCATAATAGTGAGGCAATGTTACATCACTGCGGACTACGTGCATAGTGGGTTATATATTTGACATTATGTAACACAGTAAAAACCAGGGTCAGTGAAGATATGCTACACTGTTGAGAAATATATATTTAGATAAAATAAAATTTTAGTACAAACATTGTAATGGCTATTGCTGTTGTTTAAACAAACAGTATTTAAACTTTTTTATTTTTTCATAATAACAGCATCATTATATTTTTCAATGATATTTCATGAATATTTCATAATTTCCACATTATCCAATTTTTTAATATATGTATTTTTTTTATAGTATTATTTTTCATTTTATTTATTGCTATTATTACGACTATTATCCTCTCGAAGTTATGTTTTTATTAACGTATTATTTATATTTTTACATATATTTTATCACATGTTTCATATTATTTTGTAGATGGTGATAATTTTAGTTATTCTTCAGTGTGGATGCCTCAAAGGTGGCCTTTTTTCTCAAGCCTTAATGCCATCCATCCATCCATTTTCTACCGCATGTCCCTTTTGGGGTCGCGGGGGGTGCTGGAGCCTATCCCAGCTAATATGTAAAAGGCTATCTAAATAAAGTTTGATTTGATAAATATAACCGACCTTGCTAAAAACCCAAATTCAGTATCTATCCATGTAAAACATTTCGAAAATGTTATTATAAACTACTGAATCCGAATCAAAATCATCTTTATTGGCCTAGTATGCAATTCACAAATAATTTGTGTCTCTAATCAGTAAATCATAATCAATAATAACAATTTATCATAACAATTGTTCAGGACAAAATCATGTTACACAACAATCCAGCAGTTACTGCACGGTATATTACACCTCTCACATCGTGTACATCACTGGTTGTCAAATGGGGTATTAGTACCCATACTTGAAGGCACTTTATATTGAATTAAAGTACTATATTTTATCCCCTTATGTACACACCCCTTTTCCATATGAGTTGGGAAATTGTGTTAGATGTAAATATAAACGGAATACAATGATTTGCAAATCATTTTCAACCCATATTCAGTTGATTATGCTACAAAGACAACATATTTGATGTTCAAACTGATAAAAAAATTTTTTTTTGCAAATAATCATTAACTTTAGAGTTTGATGCCAGTAACACGTGACAAAGAAGTTGGGAAAGGTGGCAATAAATACTGATAAAGTTGAGGAATGCTCATCAAACACTTATTTGAAACATCCCACAGGTGTGCAGGCTAATTGGGAACAGGTGGGTGCCATGATTGGGTATAAAAACAGCTTCCCAAAAAATGCTCGTTCTTTCACAAGAAAGGATGGGGCGAGGTACACCCCTTTGTCCACAACTGCGTGAGCAAATAGTCAAACAGTTTAAGAACAACGTTTCTCAAAGTGCAATTGCAATAAATTTAGGGATTTCAACATCTACGGTCCATAATATCATCAAAAGGTTCAGAGAATCTGGAAAAATCACTCCACGTAAGCGGCATGGCCGGAAACCAACATTGAATGACCGTGACCTTTGATCCCTCAGACGGCACTGTATCAAAAACCGACATCAATCTCTAAAGGATATCACCACATGGGCTCAGGAACACTTCAGAAAACCACTGTCACTAAATACAGTTGGTCGCTACATCTGTAAGTGCAAGTTAAAGCTCTACTATGCAAAGCGAAAGCCATTCATCAACAACATCCAGAAACGCCGCCGGCTTCTCTGGGCCCGAGATCATTTAAGATGGACTCATGCAAAGTGGAAAAGTGTTCTGTGGTCTGAAGAGCCCACATTTTAAATTGTTTTTGGAAATATTCGACATCGAAAGGGGAAGCGAACCATCCAGACTGTTATCGACGCAAAGTTCAAAAGCCAGCATCTGTGATGGTATGGGGGTGTATTAGTGCCCAAGGCATGGGTAACTTACACATCTGTGAAGGCACCATTAATGCTGAAAGGTACATACTGGTTTTGGAACAACAAATGCTGCCATCTAAGCGCCGTCTTTTTCATGGACGCCCCTGCTTATTTCAGCAAGACGATGCCAAGCCACATTCAGCACGTGTTACAACAGCGTGGCTTCGTAAAAAAAGAGTGCGGGTACTTTCCTGGCTCCGCCTGCAGTCCAGACCTGTCTCCCATCGAAAATTTGTGGCGCATTATGAAGCGTAAAATACGACAGCGGAGACCCCGGACTGTTGAACGACTGAAGCTCTACATAAAGCAAGAATGGGAAATAATTCCACTTTCAAAGCTTCAAAAATTAGTTTCCTCAGTTCCCAATCGTTTATTGAGTGTTGTTAAAAGAAAATACATATAAACAGTACCAAACGTTTATATAAATATTTACATTTTAATCTAATTTAAAATATGTATTAAAACATTCTTGAGTTCATTTGTATTTGCATTCGTCAGGGCATTTTAAGTGAATGATAATGTTATGTGTGCAAAGCTTTTTTGTAATTGAAATAATGTTTTGTACAGTAATACATCAGCTAGTGATGCTATATCACCGGGGTTTCTACAGGTATCAGCAAATCTAATTTACTGCCTTTTCATGCCATTTTTAATGCCACTTAAAAAAAAAAAAAAATACCCAGCAGCCATTTTTTAATTTGATCTTTTAAAAACATGCTGTAAAAAGGTGTATCCTCTGAAAATAAGCCTTATATCAACTGTTGTATATGTTTTTTTTTTATCAGGCTACAATTAGAAAAAATATATAGTTAAAAGGTTTTATGGAAAAATAAACAAACACCATACTAGGAATGCAAATGTTGCATGTGTTTGGAAATGGACGATTGATTTAAACATTTTAGAAAATGAGATGCAATAAAAATAAACTGATGATTTAATGCTTTTTAATGCCATTTAAGGCTTTAATTTTCGCAAAATATATTCAATGACTTTTAATGCTTTTTAATGCCTCGGGTAAACCCTGATTACTGTGTTACACATCTTGTTTCTTCATTCAAACATGATTTTCTCTGGTATACACAACATTGCACTTTTATTTTCTTCAAATCCACCCCATTTCATGATGTTGTCACTTCAACGTTCAACAGCTGGGATTTCTCCTGTCTGGCCTGTTTGGCATCTTCCGTTATTGTGCAACGGACAACCACATTGGAAATTATGAATGAAGCTAATTCAATGATTCCATACTCTGCTCAGTACGGAAAAGTGTGGTTTTACACCACAAGAATATGGATGAGTGATTGAATATTATTATTATTGCAAAGACTGATCGTTTTGTATTGGAGTAAGTTAGCCTGAAATAAGAACAGTGACATAAGTAAAGGCGGTATGGCCGAAAATATATATCACCATATATTATTTGTCTTATAAATGACAACAAAGCCATTTCAGAACAAGTTACAAAGGCTCCAAATTTGTAGGTATGCGGGAACATGTTGCATCATTTCCAGTTGTATATATTTTTTTTTTCATAATTTACTGTTAATAGCTTCTTACTCTCTGTTGTGACATGGTTCTATCGACACTTCTGTTAAAATGTAACAACAATTTGATTAGATTCTGTAACCATTCTCGGTTCAAAATCAATACTTTTGAAAAAATAACATTGTGTGCCAGTTCTATGATTAACTACATTCTTACATAAAATAGATAAGGACAGGACATATTAAATAAATATGAAATGTGGTAATTTTTCCGAACCAATATTCTACAACACAAATACAACGTTGAAACAACATGCTTTTTGACTACGTGTATTCAATGTCAGGTTGTGACGTTGATTTGACCACTAAAATTTGGTCATTTTTCCTAACCAATATTCTACAACACAAATACAACATTAAAACAACATGCTTTTTGACAACATTTATTCAATGTTGGGTTCTGACGTTGATTTGACGATTGAAATTTGGTCATTTTCCAACCAATATTACACAACACAAACATAACATTGAAACAACATGCTTTTTGATGATGTTTATTCAATGTCAGGTTGTGACATTGATTTGACCATTGAAATTTGGTCATTTTTCCAAACCAATATTCTACAACACAAATACAACGTTAAAAACAACATGCTTTTTGACCACGTTTAATCAATGTCAGGTTGTGACGTTGACTTGACCATTGAAATTTGGTCATTTTTCCTAACCAATATTCTACAACACAAATACAACGTTAAAAACAATATGCTTTTTGACGACGTTTAATCATTGCTGGGTTCTGACGTTGATTTGACCATTGAAATGTGGTCATTTTCCAACCAATATTCTACAACACAAATGCAACGTTGAAACAACATGCTTTTTGACAACGTTTAATCAATGTTGGGTTCTGATGATATTACCATTTAAATTTTGTCATTTTCCAACCAATGTTATATAACACAAATGCAACGTTGAAACAACATGCTTTTTGACAACATTTATTCAATGTTGGGTTCTGACGTTGATTTGACTATTGAAATGTGGTCATTTTCCAACCAATACTACACAACACAAATATAACATTGAAACAACATGCTTTTTGATGATGTTTATTCAATGTCAGGTTGTGACGTTGATTTGACCATTTAAAAATTTGGTCATTTTTCCTAACCAATATTCTACAACACAAATACAACGTTAAAAACAACATGCTTTTTGACGACGTTTAATCATTGCTGGGTTCTGACGTTGATTTGACCATTGAAATTTGGTCATTTTCCAACCAATATTCTACAACACAAATGCAACGTTGAAACAACATGCTTTTTGACAACGTTTAATCAATGTTGGGTTCTGATGATATAACCATTGAAATGTTGTCATTTTCCAACCAATGTTATACAACACAAATGCAACGTTGAAACAACATGCTTTTTGACAACATTTATTCAATGTTGGGTTCTGACGTTGATTTGACTATTGAAATGTGGTCATTTTCCAACCAATACTACACAACACAAATATAACATTGAAACAACATGCTTTTTGATGATGTTTATTCAATGTCAGGTTGTGACGTTGATTTGACCATTTAAAAATTTGGTCATTTTTCCTAACCAATATTCTACAACACAAATACAACGTTAAAAACAACATGCTTTTTGACGACGTTTAATCATTGCTGGGTTCTGACGTTGATTTGACCATTGAAATTTGGTCATTTTCCAACCAATATTCTACAACACAAATGCAACGTTGAAACAACATGCTTTTTGACAACGTTTAATCAATGTTGGGTTCTGATGATATAACCATTGAAATGTTGTCATTTTCCAACCAATGTTATACAACACAAATGCAACGTTGAAACAACATGCTTTTTGACAACATTTATTCAATGTTGGGTTCTGAGGTTGATTTTACTATTGATATTTGGTCATTTTCCAACCAATATTACACAACACAAATATATACTTGCCAACCTTGAGACCTCCGATTTCGGGAGGTGGGGGGGTTGGGGGTTGGGGGTGGGGGTGGTGGTGGGGGGTGGGGGTTGGTGTTGGGGGCGTGGCTAAGAGGGGAGGAGTATATTTACAGATATAATTCACCAAGTCAAGTATTTCATATATATATATATATATATATATATATATATATATATATATATATATATATATATATATATATATATATATATATATATATATATATATATAAGAACTACTTGACTTTCAAGTTAAGTATTTCATATATATATATATATATATATAAAAGAAATACTTGAATTTCAGTGTTCATTTATTTACACATATACTTGTTGAGTTAAGGGTTGAATTGTCCATCCTTGTTCTATTCTCTGTCACTATTTTTCGAACCATGCTGAACACCCTCTTTGATGATGCATTGCTGTGTGGCACGCACAAAAGTGCTTTCATCAAATGCACTAGATGGCAGTATTGTCCTGTTTAAGAGTGTCACAACATTGCTGTTTACGGCAGACAAACTGCTTTACGGTAGATTAAAACGTGACTGCTGTTGTTGTGTGTTGTTACCGCACTGGGAGGACGTTAATGAAACTGCCTAACAATAAACCCACATAAGAAACCAAGAACTCGCCCTCGATCATTCTACAGTTATAACGTCATTGGGCAGGCACACCGTTTATATTGTGAACGGTGAATTTGTGAATTTCGGGAGATTTTCGGGAGGTAATTTGTCCCGGGAAGTTTTCGGGAGAGGCACTGAATTTCGGGAGTCTCCCGGAAAATCCGGGAGGGTGGGCAACTTAGCACAAATATAACATTGAAACTACATGCTTTTTGATGATGTTTATTCAATGTCAGGTTGTGACATTGATTTGACCATTGAAATTTGGTCATTTTCCAACCAATATTCTACAACACAAATGCAATGTTGAAACTACATGCTTTTTGATGATGTTTATTCAATGTCAGGTTGTGACATTGATTTGACCATTGAAATTTGGTCATTTTCCAACCAATATTCTACAACACAAATGCAATGTTGAAACAACATGCTTTTTGACGACGTTTAATCAATGTTGGGTTCTGATGATATGACCATTGACATTTTGTCATTTTCCAACCAATGTTATACAACACAAATACAACGTTGAAACAACATGCTTTTTGAAAACATTAATTTGACCATTGACATTTAGTAATTCCCCAACCAACAATGTTGATCCAACGTTAGTCAATAAGGTTGTCTGAATTTACAAATACAACTATTTTACAATGCTGTTTCAAAGTCAGTTTTAAAGGACATCTACGTATAATCAACATTGTATCAATGTCTCGTGCCTGCCGGGATGGGGTGAATTTCCTCAAATATGTAAAGAAAACTTGATCTCCAGTTCGACCCCGATTGAGACATGGCTGAATTGTGGATGCTTGATGAGCCTTTTCTTTGCTTTTGTGTATTGCTGCACCACTTTGGGGCCATTCGGAAGTGCAGTTGTCTGTGGCCTTATATTAATATTTGTACTTATTTGGCTTTTTTGGGGGGGAAGGGGGTAAGAACATTTGATTTGTATTGTATTTCTGTTAATTGTCTGTCAAAACATTTCAATAAATCTTTATAAAAATAAAAAAAAAAAAAAATAAAAAAAAAATAAATATATATATATATATGATTTTTATTTATCTGTGTTTAGTGGAAAGATACAATTGTTGATAAGAGTAGTATGTTAAAAAAAAAAAAATAGCGCTGCAAGAAATACAAGAAGGTCTTACTCGGTGGGTTGAATTTACAAAGAAGGACTCAAATTCCAAGCACTAAAATGTGAATTCAGAGGTTTCCCAGTAATCTGCTCTGTATGCTGTCAGGAGACAGTGAACTGGAGTGACAGCAACATGGCGTATGTAAACCGCATGAGCAAACAGGCTTAAGTTTATAGCGAGATGCACTGTGTGGCTCCGCTGAAAGAGACGGAGGCCGATGGCTCGGCAGTCACAACACTTTTGCTCCTCCAAATGAGGGTTTATTTTCCACTCACAAAATCATTGGAAAGTATTTCCACCTGACGCCACACTTGTGTCACATGACTGAACAGATGAAAAGGGATTCTGCAGCGCTTTCTAGATAATGACAACTTTGGAAATAGTTCATCACGTGCTTTTTTTGGCTAAAGAGTGAAATGTACTACAGGAGCACAGACTCAACGACGTTCATCACAGGGGAATTATTGGGCTTCACTACATATCACGAGATAGATCATGTGACTCATAGGCGCCGGTCCACGGACAATGCTGAGCACCCACGTGGGATTGATGGCGAATTCTTTCTCACCACCAGGCAAAAACCGCACATGCTGAGGCCCCTTTTACACTAAGGTTGTCCAGGGTAAATCCCACTTAACCTTATCCGTGTCCCATACTGGTGTGGGGGGTGTGGGGGGGTTTGGGGGAGGCGTGGTTGGGGGCGTGGTTAAGAGGGCAGGAGTATATTTACAGCTAGAATTACCCAAGTCAAGTATTTCATATATATATATATATATATATATATATATATATATATATATATATATATATATATATATATATAAGAAATACTTGACTTTCAGTGAATTCTAGATATATATATATATATATATATATATATTTATTATATATATATTTAATATATATATATATGTATGTATATATATATATATATATATATATATATATATATATATATATATATATATATATATATATATATATATATATATATATATATACACATATACAGGGGCGCCGCTAGGGATTTTGGGCCCCATGAAAATAATCTTTACAGGGCCCCCAACACAGTGTCATTATTTTTTCTGTATTATAATTTCATCATCATTAGGGGCCTCTCTGGGCCCCCCTCCATCATGGGCCCCTAGAATCCGTCTCCTTTACCCCCCTTTTTCGGCGCCCCTGTACATATATCTATATAAATAAGACAAATACTTGAATTTCAGTGTTCATTTATTTACACATATACACACACATAACACTCATCTACTCATTGTTAAGTTGAGGGTTGAATTGTCCATCCTTGTTCTATTCTCTGTCACTATTTTTCTAACCATGCTGAACACCCTCTCTGATGATGCTTTCTGCTTCGTCTCTTTGTTGTGTGCGCAGTTGTGCACTGCACTCTCTAAAAGCCCTAGATGTTATTGTCACACATGCATGTACAGTAGATGGCAGTATTGCCCTGTTTAAGAGTGTCACAACATTGCTGTTTAGGGCAGACGAACTGCTTTACGGTAGACGAAAACGTGACTGCTGTTGTTGTGTGTTGTTACCGCGGTGGGAGGACGTTAATGAAATAATAAACCCACATAAGAAACTAAGAACTCGCCCTCGATCATTCTACAGTTATAACGTGATTGGGCAGGCACGCTGTTTATATTGTGGGAAAGCTGACGTGAAAACAGGCTGTCGACACGTCACACAGGTCCGCCTGATTTTCGAGAGATTTTCGGGAGAAAATTTGTCCCGGGAGGTTTTCGGGAGAAGCGCTGAATTTCGGGAGTCTCCCGGAAAATACGGGAGGGTTGGCAAGTATGCCGTGTCCACACACACACACACAATGGTCGTTTAAGACCCCCTCCGCCCCTCCGTCCGCCAGCGCAACGCGACTTAATACGCATGCGCGGAAAATACGCACGTCATAGTCACCTCCAGTGTTGCTTTGTGTGCAAGTTTTAAAATGTAACTTATCTGAACAATATCCAGTGTTGTGGTCTTTCAATAAACTGGAATCCAGTGTGCTGTGGGGCCCTATTGTAGGTAATCACACCTGAGACATCATAAATGAATCAAATCTCTAATGGACACGTGAAATTAAACAATGTGAGAAAGAACATTTTATATCAATCAATCTCGAGATGTAGATATCTGGTCAGGACACTCCTCACTAGAGATGCGCGGATAGGCAAATATTTCATCCGCAACCGCATCAGAAAGTCGTCAACCATCCGCCATCCACCCGATGTAACGTTTGAATAGAACTGCATCCGCCCGCCATCCGCCCGCACCCGCCCGTTATATCTAATATAGACGATGCAAGGCATTAGTGAGGCACCTGCCAACTACTCCGGTTTTCCCGTAATTCGTACGGTTTTCATCAACCTATTCCGGGTTACGGGTGCAGTGATAAAAAATACGGTTTTTCATTAATTAAAAAAAAAAAAGGGTGAAAACTACGCGAATTGCACCTTGTGCAGACAAGATTTTTCGATCGGACACGGAGGAATTAGTGATGTAAAAGACCACTTTGGGACAAAAAAACACAAGTCTAATGCCGTTGCTAGCGATACAAGTGGAAAACTTTCAACGTTTTTCGTCGCCCAAACAGATTCTTTGGATGTGATAAATGCCGAAGTTTTATTTACGGAGGCAATAATTGAGCATGGACTTCCAATCGCACTGGCTGATCACATGGGACAGTTACATGTTTGTAATGCAACCTTTAAAAATCATTACGCGGTGATCGCGGTCCCAAAAATAAACTTTTCTTGCATGATAATGTCCAGAAAAATTCGCTTTATATTACTATAGAGTCCTTTTAACGAATGAGTTTGATGGTTTATCACAAACCTTAAATGAAAGAAGTCCTTTGTTCTCTTGCACCAATCACGTCAATCACGCGCACAAATTTAAATTATACAATAACATATGTATGTCATCTCTATTTAAACAAAAATAAATTAAATAAATAATAATAATAAATTACCTGCAACTTATTGGCCAAGGCAAATAGCTGAAGGGGGGAAATCAAACCCATCAGACTGCACTTTATCATCAATCTTGAATTATAATGAAAATAGACGGTCGCGACAAACGACAAAGCAGGCTAAATAGCCTTACATTGTCGCCAATCGGAGATGCGCTTCACTTGAAAGCGAGGCCAAATAATTATTCACACATAGTAGTATATCTCCAATAGAAAAAAACCACAATAAACAACGCAATTGCCTTAATTCCTTTGCATTGTAGTGCGCCCAAACAACACGTAACCATCAAAATTATTTAGCTGACCGAACTCAATATAGGTTAGCAGGGGCGCCACTAGGGCTTTTGGGCCCCATGAAAAGAATCTTTACAGGGCCCCCAACACAGTGTCATTATTTTTTCTGTATTATAATTTCATCATCATTAAGGGCCTCTCTGGGCCCCCCTCCATCATGGGCCCCTAGAATCCGTCTCCTTTACCCCCCCTTTTCGGCGCCCCTGTAGGTCAGACATGGGCTTATTTGGTATAGCCTAGGTCAGTGGTTCTCAAATGGGGGTACACGTACCCCTGGGGGTACTTGAAGGTATGCCAAGGGGTACGTGAGATATTTTAAAAATATTCTAAAAATAGCAACAATTCAAAAATCCTTTATAAATATATTTATTGAATAATACTTCAACAAAATATGAATGTAAGTTCATAAACTGAACATCAAATCAAGTAGGCTATTCCATTCATTACAATGCAACAATGCATTATTCAGTGTTGACAGCTAGATTTTTTGTGGACATGTTCCATAAATATTGATGTTAAAGATTTCTTTTTTTGTGAAGAAATGTTTAGAATTAAGTTTATGAATCCAGATGGATCTCTATTACAATCCCCAAAGAGGGCACTTTAAGTTGATGATTACTTCTATGTGTAGAAATCTTTATTTATAATTGAATCACTTGTTTATTTTTCAACAAGTTTTTAGTTATTTTTAGTTATTTTTTTCCAAGAGCTTTGGGTTATGACCGAAAGGACAAGATCACGGGTACAAGCGGCCGAAATGAGTTTCCTCTGCCGGGTGGCAGGGCTCTCCTTTAGAGATAGGGTGAGAAGCTCTGTCATCCGCGGGGAGCTCAAAGTAAAGCCGCTGCTCCTCCACATGGAGAGGAGCCAGATGAGGTGGTTCGGGCATCTGGTCAGGATGCCACCCGATCGCCTCCCTCGGGAGGTGTTTAGGGCACGTCCGACCGGTAGGAGGCCACGGGGAAGACCCAGGACACGTTGGGAAAACTATGTCTCCCGGCTGGCCTGGGAACGCCTCAGGATCCCCCGGGAAGAGCTGGACAAAGTGGCTGGGGAGAGGGAAGTCTGGGCTTCCCTGCTTAGGCTGCTGCCCCCGCGACCCGACCTCGGATAAGCGGAAGAACATGGATGGATGGATGGATGGATAGTTCAAGAAAGACCACAACAAATGAGCAATATTTAGCACTGTTATACAATTTAATAAATCAGAAACTGATGACATAGTGCTGTATTTGACTTCTTTATCTCTTTTTTTCAACCAAAAATGCTTTGCTCTGATTAGGGGGTACTTGAATTAAAGACATTTTCACAGGGGGTACATCACTGAAAAAAGGTTGAGAACCACTGGCCTAGGTAACGTAGACTAATTTGTTTAACATATCCAACCGTATGTAAATTAAAAAATTTTTTTATTCGCACTATGTAGGAATAAAATGGCATCTACAGTGCCAGGATTCAGTCGAGAGCGCCTGGCCTCTAAAATGCGCCCTGCGGCGCTGAAGGAGCGCTCACTTGCAGCACTTGTTGCTGGGACGCATAAGATTCTCTTGGCAAGGTGTTGTAGTCGTGGGAATGATTGTCCTTGTGTCCCCCAAAAGGAAAGTAGATTTTCCTCTGCTGATCCTTCCAGATGGAAGTTTGTAGAGGAATAATTGTCTACTTCATCAACGGGCACAGGTGTGTCCTCCTCCCATTCTGCGAAGTCAATTCTCTTCTTTTTTGGTGATGCGCCATCAGCTCCACCTAAAGGACCGATGAAATCTATTACAGCCTAATATTTTATATCTTCTTTTTTGGTGATGCGCCATCAGCTCCACCTAAAGGACCGATGAAATCTATTACAGCCTAATATTTTATATCTATAAAACAGACAATCCACATAACATAAACTTAATAGCCCAGGCAGGCAGGCAATGTATCAACTCACCTTGCTCTGTTGCTGATTGGGGCTCGGTGACAGGGTTTTCTTCTCCATCACGACTGACACAGACGCTTTCCTCTGGAAGAAGTTCTCGAACTTGCTTGATCACCTCTCGTCTGTCATCTTCTGCCAGCATTTTCAGCGACTTAAATTTCGGGTGGAGAAAAGTGGCGATTTTGTGAGTAGCAGTCGGATGCATCTTCTCATCAAGCAGAGCAGACGTGCGAGAGCAGAGAATTTTCATGTAAGGTGGGTCTCCAAACTTGGGCTCACAGTGTTTTTTCAGCTTGAAAAACCAGAGCAGAACCATCTGAACGGTTGGGTGATGTTCTCCTTCAAGCTCGCTGATTGCTGACTTGAAAAGGGTGAGAAACTCGATCAAGTGTGCGAGTTGATCCTGGTGAATGCCATCGAGGCGATGTTGTTGGTCTTTGCTACGTAGCAGCTCTCTGATGTCTTGGTATTGTTTCTGGATTGATTCCAACATCAGGACTTTACTGTTCCATCGCACATCACATTCTTGATTCACGGTGTGCTTTAGGCCGGCGACGGCACCGGTTCTTTTCAGAAATGCAACAAGCTCTTTGCAGTAATCAATCATGTCCAGGACATCTTCAATGCCCTCAGAGTCACCCTTTCTACTGAAGGTGTGTCTCAGCACTGTGTTCAGGATATGTGCGGAGCACGGAATCCAGTGGTAGGAGCGGAGTGCGGCTTTTATGTTAGGGCCCTGGTCACTGACAAAAACTACTTTAGATGGTTGTATTCTGTAGGACGTCAGTACACTGGTTATCTGCTCATGAAGGTTTTCGCTGTTTTTTTTCAGTGTTGGGTCAAACTCCACTGTTGCCAAAATACGATTTTCCAGCTTCCACTCCCTGATGTAGTGACACGTATGGACTGTATATGCTCTCTTTTTAAATTCATCTGTCCACATATCGGTGGTTACAGAAATACCTCCGTTGTTGCTGATGGCTTTTTGGATGTCCTCCGAAAGTGTCTGCTTAGCAGTGGAAGCCTGCAGCTTTGCCCGGTCACACACAGTTTGCCGATGGGGCAGGATGGCACCAGCATCCACGGCACCGCACTTAGCGCCTATGTCAATCAGCGTCTGGGCCACTTGTTGAAACCCTTTACCCGAGACTATATCAAACGGGCGCATATCATTAGTGCACAGGTCCACACATGCATCTGTAAGCCTTGTTTTAACATCCTGTGGCACTCTTCTGGGATCACGGCGAACGAAACTGCTCATGCTGTTTGTGGAGATTCGGGGTTTTGCACAAATGTGATGCACCATGTTCGATGTCCCGGTTTTATGACTGTCGTAGACGTACACAGCGTCGCAGCTCTTGCAACTCACGTAGCCAGCATTGCTGTCATCCTGATTTACAACCTCATAAAAACGAGTCCACGCTGAACTTTTCTGGCCTTTTTTTCCCCTGGTCTTTAGTATTCCCTTTTTTAGTTTGTCGCGTATCACGTTT
>NC_084569.2:28889958-29014958 GCF_033978685.3 Nerophis lumbriciformis
AAAATCAAAAGGCGGGGCTAATAGAAATGTAGTCCAATGATTGCTTTGGTCTGAAGCCTGGATGTGCTCGTACTTTTCTAGAGTTGCCGGTAGATATTTTGGACCTTGCAAGACCTTCAGACCTGGACCATGTTCCTGGCCTGGACCTGGTAAATCCATTTTCGTGATCAGTGTTCTTTTTCCTGACTTGAGCAACTGCTGCCTCTAATAATTAATAAAAGCGTGAAATTAAACGAAATCAATGACTACTTAAATAGTTATATATTTAATTGAATATGGATTTAATTATAATGATCAAATATTAAAATGTACTTTATTTTAAATAAATTAATAACAACTAATAACACATTTATGTATTTAATAAAACATTTCATAATTACACATTCAAGTAATTACTTAAATATGTATTTATCTATTTAATTTGATAAGATTTTTATTGAATTACACTGTATTTATTGAATGTTCTCCCACATATTAAATGACCGTCCATATGTACTGCATGTGGTGTAAAACATGTATATCAAATGACCAAATACAGTAATGCAGCCTTAAAGGGGAACTGCACATTTTTTTAGAATTTGCCTATCGTTCACAATCATGAGAAACAAGAAGACCATTTTTTTTATTGTTTTGCATTCTAACATGTAAAAATCGACTCGTTCTTGATGACTAACGGGAGGAATCGATTATACCTCTAAATCACTTTACACATGCATTAAAAAAACGTCAACAATACTTAATTTACGTTCTGTAACCTGTATAATAACCAAATTGTAGCTGCATTGTTATTGTAAGAGTAAACACGGAGGAACTCTTTCTAGGTTATTACCACATCCGTGTGCTACGGTATTAGCTAGCTACGGCAAGAGATAAGTTAGCTTCTACGTCAGCACGCAGCACGTTTGAGTTTGTAATGCACAAAACAATGCGATAGGACACCAATCTTACTGAGTGAAAAACATGAACAATCATATTACAGTATCTGTAAAGTATTATTTCATGTTGTTTGTACACAGCTAGCCAGACATGATCATGATCAATATTTAAAGTGTGACTAACTCGATGGACAGTTGTGCATTTGGTCGAGCTGGCCTGCAAACATCTTTCCGGTTTATTTGGGTAAGCACTCCATTTATGTCGAAATAGCTTGGCTCCAAGTTCAACATTTACAGCGTCAAAGGCACTTTCACCTCACTCTCATGGTTTCCGTCTGCTCGACATCTCATCCTTCCTTTGTGCTGATTTCTATAACCAGGAGTTCATCCTCAGTATATTCAGATTAAAAAAGATGAGGTTTTGAATCCTCATTTGTCCAAAAATAGTCGTCTATTACCAAGTCTGCCATGATAAGAAAACACTTGCGTTTGTATCCTGAAGTAGTAATACACGTTTGTTGCCGGAAGTGCATTGTTATGCAGACGGAAATAAATGCGCCAAGAAATTAGGTCCGGCAATGAATAAAATGACCAAAATACGGTAAATATTGTACATATTACATATTGTTATTAAGATGTCTCTTACTACATTATATATATACTTGCATTGTGTATATTGTACATATTCCATATTATTATGAAGGTGTCTGTTACTACATTATATATATACTTGCAGTGTGTATATTGTACATATTACATATTGTTATGAAGGTGTCTGTTACTACATAATATATATACTTGCAGTGTGTATATTGTACATATTACATATTGTTATGAAGGTGTCTGTTACTACATTATATATATACTTGCAGTGTGTATATTGTACATATTACATATTGCTATGAAGGTGTCTGTTACTACATTATATATATACTTGCAGTGTGTGTATTGTACATAATACATATTGTTATGAAGGTGTCTGCTACTACATTATATATATACTTGCAGTGTGTATATTGTACATATTACATATTGTTATGAAGGTGTCTGCTACTAAATCATATATATACTTGCAGTGTGTATATTGTACATATTACATATTGTTATGAAGGTGTCTGTTTCTACAATATATATATATACTTGCAGTGTGTGTATTGTACATAATACATATTGTTATGAAGGTGTCTGTTACTACATTATATATATACTTACAGTGTGTATATTGTACATATTACATATTGTTATGAAGGTGTCTGTTACTACATCATATATATATACTTGCAGTGTGTATATTGTACATATTACATATTGTTATGAAGGTGCCTGTTACTACATTATATATATACTTGCAGTGTGTATATTGTACATAATACATATTGTTATGAAGGTGTCTGTTACTACATTACATATATACTTGCAGTGTGTATATTGTACATATTACATATTGTTATGAAGGTGTCTGTTACTACATTATATATATACTTGCAGTGTGTATATTGTACATATTACATATTGTTATGAAGGTGTCTGTTACTATATCATATATAAATACTTGCAGTGTGTATATTGTACATATTACATATTGTTATGAAGGTGTATGTTTCTACAATATATATATATACTTGCAGTATGTATATTGTACATAATACATATTGTTATGAAGGTGTCTGTTACTACATTACATATATACTTGCAGTGTGTATATTGTACATATTACATATTGTTATGAAGGTGTCTGTTACTACATCATATATATACTTGCAGTGTGTATATTGTACATATTACATATTGTTATGAAGGTGTCTGTTACTACATTATATATATACTTGCAGTGTGTATATTGTACATATTACATATTGTTATGAAGGTGTCTGTTACTACATCATATATATATACTTGCAGTGTGTATATTGTACATTTTACATACTGTTATGAAGGTGTCTGTTACTACATTATATATATATTTGCAGTGTGTATATTGTACATATTACATATGTTATGAAGGTGTCTGTTACTACATCATATATATATATATACTTGCAGTGTGTATATTGTACATATTACATATTGTTATGAAGGTGTCTGTTACTACATTATATATATACTTGCAGTGTGTATATTGTACATAATACATATTGTTATGAAGGTGTCTGTTACTGCATTATATATATACTTGCAGTGTGTATATTGTACATATTTCATATTGTTATGAAGGTGTCTGTTACTAAATCACATATATACTTGCAGTGTGTATATACAATGTTGATGAAGTTGTCTTAGAGGCTTTGAAGGCTGCAACGGCGACTCGCCATTAGCCGCATCTTCCAGGCGTTTTTTTAATCATCTTTAAAATCCTCAAAAATAAAGACGTGTGTTCTTGTCTTTCATGATACTAAACGATAGGCAAAATAATAATAATAAAAAGTGTTTCCTCAGTTACTCGTGTTCCTGGTTGACCCAAAGATGGTGGACGCCAAAACCTACTCCGCAGTTTTCTTCATGAAAATGAGTGATTATTCAAGGTGTTCCTTGCAGAGGTTCTTTAGAAAGAGATCAATCACCACAATCCCCCCTGAAGGCCGAAATGCCTCCAGATAAGAGAAGAGCTGAGCACAACTCAGCTTAGCTTCAAGTTAAAGTACAAGCCTTCTAAATATATTTTATTTGAATCTTGAAGTTTTTGGACAGTTATGCCGAGGGGGAAAACCCTCGTTTTGTAATCTCTTACCGCTAACTAGGCTGAGGGGAAACCCAAACACTGCAAACGGGAAATGTAAAATGTGCTGCATTCATATGGAGCACCGCTCTCTGTCAGTCACTGTAGGGCACAGTCCAATTATTTACCGGTTGAAAGCTTTCCAATAAATCACAGTGACTGTTTGGTTCAGACAACAGGAAGAGAGTTACATCACCGAACTGGCAGCCTCAGGAAACAAATGTAACACGGCGACTTATGAAATTGGCTTTGCATCATGCTTCTTTAGAAATGGATGTCGAAATACTTGCTTATCTCTTCCAAATGTCCTTCGCTGAACCTTCGGTTTAATCGGTTATTCGCTATGAGAGGTCATTAGATCTAAGACAGGGTTGTCAAACTGGTTTTCATTGAGGGCCACATGGCAGTTATGGTTGTCCTCGGAGGGCCGCTTTTAACAATGAGTAATATATTAATATACATGTATGGTAACACTTTAGTATGGGGAACATATTCACCATTAATTAGTTGCTTATCAACATGCAAATTAGTAACATATTGGCTCTTAATTAGTCATTATTAAGTACTTATTAATGCCTTATTCTGCATGGCCTTATTATACAACCAGTAAGCCATTAACTAAGAGTCTTCCCTCAATAACCTCAGAACTATTGCTTATTTGTAACCCTAACCGTAACCCTAACCCTTATATGTTCCCCTAGTGTCCAAATAACTCTAAATTAAGTCGGTAACACTTTAGTATGGGGAACATATTCACCATTAATTAGTTGCTTATTTATATAACATGTTCCCCATACTTCCTCATACATTATATATATACTTGCAGGGTGTATATAAAACATATTATTACATATTGTTATGAAGGTGTCTAGCTGTTACTACATTATACATATATCGTATTTTTTGTACTATAATTCACAGTTTTTTTCATAGTTTGGCCGGGGGTGCGACTTATAATCAGGAGCGACTTATGTGTGAAATTATTAACACATTACCGTAAAATATCAAATAATATTATTTAGCTCATTCACGTAAGAGACTATAAGATTTCATGGGATTTAGCAATTAGGAGTGACATATTGTTTGGTAAACGTATAGCATGTTCTATATGTTATAGTTATTTGAATGACTCTTACCATAATATGTTACGTTAACATACCAGGCACGTTCTCAGTTGGTTGATTTATGCGTCATATAACGTACACATATTCAGCCTGTTGTCATACTTGCCAACCTTGAGACCTCCGATTTCGGGGGGTGGGGTGGGCGTGGTCGGGGTGGGACGGGGGCGTGGTTGGGGGCGAGGTTGGGGGCGTGGTTAAAAGGGGAGGAGTATATTTACAGCTAGAATTCACCAAGTCAAGTATTTCATATATATATAAGAAATACTTGACGTTCAGTGAATTCTAGCTATATATATATATATATATATATATATATATATATATATATATGTATTTTATTATATATATATATATATATATATACGTATATACATATATATATATATATATACGTATATATATGTATTTTATTATATATATATATATATGTACGTATATATATATATATATATATATATATATATATATTTTATTATATATATATATATATATATATATACATATATATATATATATATATATATATATATATATATATATATAATAAAATATATATATATATATATATATATACGTACATATATATATATATATATATATAATAAAATACATATATTTTATTATATATATATATATATATACATACATATATATATATATAATAAAATATATATATATATATATATATATACGTACATATATATATATATATATATATAATAAAATACATATATTTTATTATATATATATATATATACATATATATATATATATATATATATATATATATATATATATATATATATATAAAAAATAAATATTTGAATTTCAGTGTTCATTTATTTACACATATATACACACATAACACTTATCTACTCATTGTTGAGTTAAGGGTTGAATTGTCCATCCTTGTTCTATTCTCTGTCACTATTTTTCTAACCATGCTGAACACCCTCTCTGATGATGCATTGCTGTGTGGCACGCACAAAAGTGCTTTCATCAAATGCACTAGATGGCAGTATTGTCCTGTTTAAGAGTGTCACAACATTGCTGTTTACGGCAGACGAACTGCTTTAGGGTATACAAAAACGTGACTGCTGTTGTTGTGTGTTGTTACCGCGCTGGGAGGACGTTAATGAAACTGCCTAACAATAAACCCACATAAGAAACCAAGAACTCGCCCTCCATCATTCTACAGTTATAACGTGATTGGGCAAGTATGCTGTTTATATTGTGGGTTAGCGGACTCAGGTCCATGAGGACCTGAGTCCGCCTGAATTTCGAGAGATTTTCGGGAGAAAATTTGTCCCGGGAGGTTTTCAGGAGAGGCGCTGAATTTCGGAAGTCTACCGGAAAATCCGGGAGGGTTGGCAAGTATGCTGTTGTTCACTATTCTTTGTTTATTTTAAATTGCCTTTCAAATGTCAATTCTTGGTGTTGGGTTTTATCAAATAAATGTCCCCAAAAAATGCGACTTATACTCCAGTGCGACTTATACATGTTTTTTTCCTTCTTTATTATGCATTTTCGGCAGGTGCGACTTATACTCCGGAGCGACTTATACTCCGAAAAATACGGTACTTCCAGTGTGTATATTGTACATATTACATATGAAGGTGTCTGTTACTACATTATATATATACTTGCAGTGTGTATATTGTACATATTACATATTGTTATGAAGGTGTCTGTTACTACATTATATATATACTTGCAGTGAGTATATAAAACATATTCCATTTTGTTATGAAGGTGTATGTTACTTCATTATATGTATAAATATACTTGCAGTGTGTATATAAAACATATTACATATTGTTATGAACATGTCTGTTACTACATTATATAGAAACTTGCAGTATATATCGTTAATGTCTTACACACACACGTGGTAACACTTTAGTATGGTGAACATATTATATTAATAAGCAACTCATTAATGGTGAATATGTTCCCCATACTAAAGTGTTACCACATATATATATATATATATATATATATATATATATATATATATATATATATATATATATATATATATATATATATATATATAAATATATATACAAAAGCTGCAAAAAAAATTAAAAAATTTTACTTTAAAAATTCGCAGATCAGTCACCAGAATTTTACAGTAAAAGCAGTGGGTTTTTAAAGCTTATAAAACATTTAATAAATGGAAAGGAGAAACAATACCACTGTTTTTAGCTGTAGAATTCAAGCAACAGAGCTGCCAGGTTTTTTGTTTTTTTACCGTACAATCTTGTTGTTTTAATGTTTTTTGTATGTTTTTTTAATGTTTTAGTGTCTTACTGTGTATGGAAAAAAACAGTACCAAAATTGATTTTACGGTAAAAAAATCTATTGTCAATTTTACAGTCTACAATTTGATTGAACATTTGTTTTGAAATCAAAAGTCAAAGAGATATTTAAGTACAGTATTTATCTTTATTTTAACAACATACATTTTTGGAATACCGGTACATGATAATATAATATTTTGATAATATTGAATTTGAAAAGATATACAATTGCATGCAGTACATGATTTTTAATGTCAAAAGGGAAATAACAAATATATTTAGTAAGAAAATATTTAGCATTTTATTAACACATATTATTTCCAGGCTTTCGCGGGCCACATAAAATAATGTGGCGGGCCAGATTTGGCCCCCGAGCCTTGCGTTTGACACCTGTGGTCTACGATTACTTTTACTTCCTGCTTCAGCCATAAAAACTTGATCCATTTTCCCTCTCATGCATCTGTTCAAGAGCCAACAGTCGGTCTGAACCATTGGCGTAGCAAGGCTAATGTTCTTAAGCCCCTGAAAAAAACGTTTTCTTTTTTTTTTACAAAAAAATGCAGAAAATCAATATAAATATGCAGGAATATAAGTTTAAATACAAAGCCCAAAACCAGTGAAGTTGGCACGTTGTGTAAATGGTAAATAAAAAGAAAATACAATGATTTACAAATCCTTTTCAACCTATATTCAGTTGAATAGACTGCAAAGACAAGATATTTAACGTTCCAACTGGAAAAGTTTGTTATTTTTTGCAAATATTAGCTAATTTGGAATTTAATGCCTGCAACATGTTTCAAAAAAACTGGCACAAGTGGCAAAAAAAAAGACTGAGAAAGTTGAGAAATGCTCATCAAACACTTATTTGGAACATCCCACAGGTGAACAGGCTAATTGGGAACAGGTGGGTGCCATGATTGGGTATAAAAGCAGCTTCCATGAAATGCTCAGTCATTCACAAACAAGGATGGAGCAAGGGTCACCACTTTGTGAACAAATGCGTGAACAAATTGTCCAACAGTTTAAGAACAACATTTCGCAACCAGCTATTGCAAGGAATTTAGGGATTTCACCATCTACGGTCCGTAATATCATCAAAAGGTTCAGAGAATCTGGAGAAATCACTGCACGTAAGCGATTATATTACGGCTCTTCGATCCCTCAGGCGGTGTTGCATCAAAAAGCGACATCAGTGTGTAAAGGATATCACCACATGGGCTCAGGAACACTTCAGAAAACCACTGCCAGTAGCTACAGTTAGTCGCTACATCTGTAAGTGCCAGTAAAAACTCTACTATGCAAAGTGAAAGCCATTTATCAACAACACCCAGAAACGCCGCCGGCTTCGCTGGGCCCAAGGTCATCTAAGATGGACTGATGCAAAGTGGAAAAGTGTTCTGTGGTCTGACGAGTCCACATTTCAAATTGATTTTGGAAACTGTGGACGTCGTCTTCTCCGGAACAAAGAGGAAAATAACCATCCGTATTGTTCTAGGCGCAAAGTTCAAAAGCCAGCTTCTGTGAATGTATGTGGGTGTATTAGTGCCCAAGGCATGGGTAACTTACACACCTGTGAAGGCACCATTAATGCTGAAAGGTACATATAGGTTTTGGAGCAACATATGTTGCCACCCAAGCAACGTTATCATGAACGCCCCTGCTTATTTCAGCCAGACAACGCCAAGCCACGTGTTACAACAGCGTGGCTTCACAGTAAAAGAGTGTGGGTACTAGACTGGCCTGCCTGTAGTCCAGACCTGTCTCCCATTAAAAATGGGTGGCACAATACGAAGCCTAAAATACGACAACGGAGACCCCCGGACTGTTGAACAACTTAAGCTGTACATCAAGCAAGAATGGGAAAGAATTCCACCTGAAAAGCTTCAAAAATTGGTCTCCTCAGTTCCCAAACGTTTACTGAGTGTTGTTAAAAGGAAAGGCCATGTAACACACTGGTAAAAATGCCCCTGTGACAACTTTTTTTGCAACATGTTGCTGCCATTAAATTCTAAGTTAATGATTATTTGCAAAAAAAAAAAAAAAGTTTCTCAGTTCAAACATTAAGTATCTTGTCTTTGCAGTCTATCCATCCATCCATTTTCTACCGCTTAGTCCCTTTGGGGTCGCGGGGGGCGCTGGAGCCTATCTCAGCTACAATCGGGCAGAAGGCGGGGTACACCCTGGACAAGTCGCCATCTCATCACAGGGCCAACACAGATAGACAGACAACATTCACACTCACATTCACACACTAGGGCCAATTTAGTGTTGCCAATCAACCTATCCCCAGGTGCATGTCTTTGGAGGTGGGAGGAAGCCGGAGTACCCGAAGGGAACCCACGCAGTCACGGGGAGAACATGCAAACTCCACACAGAAAGATCCCGAGCCCGGGATTGAACCCAAGACTACTCAGGACCATCGTATTGTGAGGCAGATGCACTAACCCCTCTATTCAATTGAAAATAAGTTGAAAAGGATTTGCAAATCATTGCATTCTGTTTTTATTTACCATTTACACAACGCGCCAACTTCACTGGTTTTGGGTTTTGTACATAATATAACCTGTCATTATTCACTGTGCTTATAAATCATTTGAAGATCCCCCTGATCAAGAACTCCCTTGGTGCGCTGGGTGCATCTGTTAAAAGCAGCATCAGAAACCCTGGGCTTGTGTTTGATCAGTCCAAGTCTCTGGAGGGTCACTGTCGTCAACTGACCGAAAATGTTTTTTTATCATTTCAGAAATATTTTTAAAGTGAGAAATTTGCTGTCGAAATTGGATCTGGAAATTTTCATTCACGCGTTCACTTCGTCTCGTATTGACTATTGCAATTCTCTCTTCACAACAAGTGAACGCTACAGAGACTTCAGACGGTACAAAATGCTGCCAGACTTTGGACCGGTGCACCCAGACCAGCCCATACCCCCCCCCCCCCCCCCCCCCCCCCCCTTTTATCCAGTCTTCATTGCTTCCAGTCAAATTCCACACTGAGTTTAAGATTTTAGTCCTGACTTTCCTTGCGTTGCAGGGTGGGGCCCCTCAGTACATCACTGACTTGTTATACTCTTCAGGGTCTTCAGGCCAGGGTCTTCTAAAGATCCCAAAAACTCATTTTAAAACCCGTGGAGACTTGGCATTCCAGGCTATAGCTCCCAGACTCTGGAACAACTTGCACCAGTCCTGCTGTGATCTTAACTGTGGTGACACTTTTAAGAAACATTTGAAAACTTCTCTTTTTAGTAAAGCTTTTAGTTAATGCACCTTTTAACTATAATTTTTAATCACCTTTGTATCCTTTTTATGATGTTTCCTCTGTTGTTTTTAGGGATGATGTTTGATAAGAAATTATCGAGTTCGAGCCTATTATCGAATCCTCTTATCGAACCGATTCCTTATCGATTCTCTTTTCGAATCCAGATAGGTGGTTGTATATGGAAAAAAACACAATATTTGGTTTAACAAAAGCTCACTTTTATTTTATAAGAAAAAAAAAATAAAAAAATAAATAAATAAATATTGACTGTTACTCCCCTAAAAAAATAAAAAAATAAATATTGACTGTTGTTACCCAAAGTATATTAAGTGCGATTTTTCAGAAAAACAAATATATACAGTACAGTAACACAAAAACAACCTGTCTCTGTGATCACTATAGGTGTATAAATAATAATATAGTGTTAAATAAAATCAGTGCCTTGGGTACAAAACTGAAAATAATACAGCTCTCCAAAAAGTGCACTTCTGCTGCTATTGGAACGTACTAACTACACACACACACAGGCAGACAGCTAACAAACAATCCAAGACGTCTAATAAAGTTCCAAAGCAGATTAATCCATTTAGGCTCTTTATTGTTGTTGATCTTGCTTTGTCTTTTCCTATCTTTACTTTTGACTGTTTTTTTTATTTTTTAACTGAAATACACACAATAACAAATGTATAAGCTATGTGATTCAATTAACATACTCAATTTTAATACACAATATGTAAATATTAGCTTCACACAAATATACAGTACTATCATCAAACAAACACTTCTGAGTGTTGAAACTATTTGGATGGTGGAAATACACGACTGGCAGTCCTCAAAACATTCATTGAAACAGTGCACACAAATCGTTTTTCAATAGACATCTTAGTTTTAAATTTAACCACTTTCCACCTTAATATTGAATTACATAAACAAGTTAAACAGTTTACTTACAGACTTATCTTTTCCAAGGCTTGTAAGAACTAACACAACTTGTCTACTTCTCAATTGTCTCATGAACTGAACTGACTCGCCATCCCGGAAGTGCCCAAACTAATGACGTGTAGTATTTTCATATCGCCACAAGGTGTCAGTAAGAGGCTACAATCAAATGGGCATAACATTGCCCATTTGGGATTCGTTCCCAGGGATTCGAATAAAGAACCAACTCTTTTTCTTTACTATAGTGGTCTCGATAACGGGTACCGGTTCTCAAAAAGGGATTCGAGTCCGAGGACTCGGTTCTTTTCTTATCGAACAACCGAGAAAACCGGTTTCGAGCATCATCCCTAGTTGTTTTTATTGAATTGTTGTTTTACTTCACCTATGTTTCGTACAGCACTTTGTCATTGTATCTGTGAAAAGTGCTATATAAATAAAATGTACTTACTTACTTTGTCACTGCTTATTATCCGATCCAATTACTATACTGAAAATCCAGTCCACGTTTTTCATTGTTACCTTAGCAAGGTGGAGCCAGCATTAAGTTCAGTGCTTTCACAACACTGCTGGGTAGGATGTCCAATTCCGACTTTGTTTTTGTTGAATCTGATATTTTTATGTTGTCGTTCACATGCCAAAACATTTTTGCCCAGACTCCAATGTGAATGCAAACTGACCCGAATACAGACATTACGTCGCATGTCCTGCAGTATTTACGGAAGTAAACGTGTTTCAATTCTGGTCTTTTTAGTACCAGCGCATTTCCGGCAATATCTGTGCCATCAAAGTCAACATTTTATGAACCGCAGAGAAGATTATGAAAGAATTGTCTCCCACAGTTTTGGGGAAATTTGCCTTGACGTCTGCTCTGAAGAAGCAATGTGGTGGAACATTGACTGACATGAGTTCCTAAAACGTTATATTTCGCCTGTTTCGCTAAAGTTTCTGCTATTTGTTTTGTAACCGTCTATTTCGGCGAATAATGGAGGACGCTTATGCACTGAAGTTGCATCATAACACTGATTGATTTGTATTATAAAACTCATAATAATAATAATAATGTGTATAATAAGCAAAGCACACTACTACAGGTGTGCTACTTACACTTAATTGATGTAGTTCAATAGCCTTAGTGTTATTTTAGAGTAGTGTTTTGGGGCCTCTGAAGACTGAATGCACTGACAGACTCATGGTCATCAAGGTGGAGTTCTATAGGTGTGTTTTATCTTCACTTTTATCGTTTTCACCATAAATGGCAGGTTACTGTGATAGTCCAAATCACCCATCCCTACTGGCCAGGTGTGGACCATTAGATAGATGGATAGGTCTTTATTGTCATTGCACAAGTACAACGAAACTTTGTTTTCAGCACAAACCCGTTCAAGATTACCGTAATAACAGGAAACTAACAATATTGCTTTTTAACCATTTCCATTTCTTCAGTATTTGCTGTGTAATTCTAATACAGTAACAAGTTGTAAGCAAAAAAAATATATTGCACGTGCAAAAATTGTGAATCAAAGAGGCTGTGCACGGACAACACGTTTTTGGGTGGACTTCCAGCCCCTGTTTCCCAGGCAAGAACGTTACCTTCCAGCAGAATCTCCTCTGATTTCAGGTCAACTCTATAGTGCTGTGCATGTTGGTATACACTGCTGTCATCTGTGCAACGTTTCCCTGTGAGCAAGTTGCCCGCTATCTTTTCCATGCAACAACACTGTCCTTAATCAGAAAATTAGAACGGTATGGCATCAGAGGGTTGGTCTTAAACTGGATTAGAAGTTGCTTAACCAACAGGAAACAATACGTGAAGATAGGCGAACACACATCTACAACGCTAAATATAGCCTGTGGTGTACCCCAGAGATCAATACTAGGACCAAAATTGTTAAATCTTTAAATAAATGATGTGTGTATAGTTACAAAGGACTTAAAGTTAGTATTCTTTGCCGATGATACAACTGTTTTGTTCAGGAGAGAACACACAGAAGCTAATACAAATAATAACAGAAGAAATTAACACATTAAAAAGATGGTTTGACAAAAACAGACTATCTTTGAATCTCAGTAAAACTAAAATATTGCTATTTGGTAACTGTAGAAGAGAAAGTCAAACACAAATACAAATAGACGGAATATAAATTGAAAGAGTAAATGAAACCAAATTTATAAAATTTTTGATGATAAGATAAAATGGAAATCTCATATAAAAATGTACAACATAAAGTAGCAAGAAACACGTCAATAATGAATAAAGTAAAACATGTTCTAGACCAAAAATCACTTCATATTCTCTACTGCTCGCTCGTGTTACCATATCTGAGTTATTGTGCAGAAATATGGGAAACAACTACAAAAGTACACTTCATTCACTAACTGTGTTACAAAAAAGATCAGTTATAATAATACATAATGTTGGATATAGAGAACATACAAACCCTTTTTTCATTGAATCAAAAATACTGAAATTCCTCAACATAGTGAATTTGCAAACATCTAAAATTATGCACAAAGCAAACTATAACCTGCTAGCCAAGAATGTACAACAATTCTTCTCAACAAAAGAGGAGAAATATAACCTTAGAGGACAATCTAATTCAAAACATTTGTACACATGTACAACACTTAAAACCTTCAGTATATCAGTATGTGGAATTAAATGATGGAATGGATTACCTAAAGAAATCAAACAATGTACTAATATGATCCACTTCAAGAAACTCTTCAAACTTAAAGTGTTTACAAAGTACAAAGAAGAAGAACCATGATAAACATTCTGAATTTATTTCATCCATCCCTCCATTTTCTAGATACTCATATTTATCTCACTATATGAACTATAACTTACTTATTTATTTTTAATGTTATTACTTGTGGAGTATATTGTGAATAAATTGAGAACAGGAAGTGAATTGCTATGTAAAGTAAAAGGGGTATAATTAAATAAGCTCTGCTTCTTCCTACTCCTTTTCGAACATGTCGAATAGAGAAACTGGAAATTGTGATGTATCATGTTGTATGCATGCATGTGTGATGTATCATGTTGTATGCATGCATGCGTGATGTATCATGTTGTATGCATGCATGTGTGATGTGTCATGTTGTATGCATGCATGTGTGATGTATCATGTTGTATGCATGCATGTGTGATATACCATATTGTATGCATGCATGTGTGATGTATCATGTTGTATGCATGCATGTGTGATATATCATATTGTATGCATGCATGTGTGATGTATCATGTTGTATGCATGCATGTGTGATGTATCATGTTGTATGCATGCATGTGTGATATATCATATTGTATGCATGCATGTGTGATGTATCATGTTGTATGCATGCATGTGTGATGTATCATGTTGTATGCATGCATGTGCGATGTATCATGTTGTATGCATGCATGTGTGATGTATCATGTTGTATGCGTACATGTGTGATGTATCGTGTTGTTCGCATGCATGTGTGATGTATCATGTTGTATGCATGCATGTGTGATGTGTCATGTTGTATGCATGCATGTGCGATGTATCATGTTGTATGCATGCATGTGTGATGTATCGTGTTGTATGCATGCATGTGGGATGTATCATGTTGTATGCATGCATGTGTGATATATCATATTGTATGCATGCATGTGTGATGTATCGTGTTGTATGCATGCATGTGCGATGTATCATGTTGTATGCATGCATGTGTGATGTATCATGTTGTATGCATGCATGTGTGATGTATCATGTTGTATGCATGCATGTGTGATGTATCATGTTGTATGCATGCATGTGGGATGTATCATGTTGTATGCATGCATATGTGATGTATCATGTTGTATGCGTGCATGTGTGATGCATCATGTTGTATGCATGCATGTGTGATGTATCATGTTGTATGCGTGCATTTGTGATGTATTATGTTGTATGCATGCATGTGTGATGTATCATGTTGTATGCATGCATGTGTGATGTATCATGTTGTATGAATGCATGTGTGATATATCGTGTTGTATGCATGCATGTGGGATGTATCATGTTGTATGCATGCATGTGTGATGTATCGTGTTGTATGCATGCATGTGTGATGTGTCATGTTGTATGCGTGCATGTGTGATGTATCATGTTGTATGCATGCATGTGTGATGTGTCATGTTGTATGCATGCATGTTCCAAATAAACTCAAACTCATGTGTTTGCGCCATCTCATGCTTACTAAATATGCTTTCCTACACTTCCACTTTCAACCATTCACATGTACTCAGTGCTGTGTAATTCTGCCAAAAAATGTGAAACCAAGAGCAAAACTTTTGCGCGCGCTCCTGGGGGCTAAGCACCCCCCCACCCTCTGTCCCCCTCCCCGTTCTTCAAACCTAGTGACCTGGTCTGAACTCGTTAAACTCGGTGGCAAAACACACAAAAGTGAGTCCACAGGTTCAACAAGTCACGGCAGAAATTCTTGACATTCTAACCGAGCGCTATACAGAACTGCTGACCTTGACCTGAGTGGGGGAAGGAAGTAAGATAAAACTGTGGACGGCGTGTTGTCTCGACTGCAAAAAATGTCACGCAATAATCTACAAGATTGACTTCCCTTGAGATCACCTTTTTCAAAAGAGCAAAGCAACAGTGTTTAAATGAGTTGATGAACGAGGACCAGTATTGTCAATATTTATAATGCAGGGCTAATATTTTGGTACCAAAAGGTATTTCGATACTTTCCAAAATAAAGGGGACCAAGGGGTGTATATTGTAGCATCCCGGAAGAGTTAGTGCTGGAAGGGATTCTGGGTATTTGTTCTGTTGTGTTTATGTTGTGTCACGGTACGGATGTTCTCCTGAAATGTGTTTGTCATTCTTGCTTGGTGTGGGTTCACAGTGTGGCGCATATTTGTAACAGTGTTAAAGTTGTGTATACGGCCACCCTCAGTGTGACCTGTATGGCTGTTGATCAAGTATGCATTGCATTCACTTGTGTGTGTGTGTAAAAGCCGCATATATCATGTGACTGGGCCGGCACGCTGTTTGTATGGAGAAAAAGCGGACGTGACGACAGGTTGTAGAGGACGCTAAAGGCAGTGTCATTAAGGCACGCCCCCAATATTGTTGTCGGGGTGGAAATCGGGAGAAATTCGGGAATCTCCCGGGAAAATCGGGAGGGTTGGCAAGTATGCTGTCAGTCTATCGCCAGCCAGGCATTAAAAAATAGACCTAAAAATTAGCGATCATCAATCTTCACCAAGACGTCACTTTTGTCACTTGATTGACATTCACAGCACCCGAGGGTCTTGTTAGATGACGCTGGCTGCTGCCAGATCATTATTAAGAAAAAACGACCGACAGGAAGGCGAGAAACACTTTTTATTTCGAAAAACTCCGTCAAAACTCTAAAAACCGACCGCACAGTTCCTGTCTTCACAATAAAAGCCTTGCTTCATCCTGCCTGCGCTAACAAAATAAGAGTCTCAGAAAGCTGGCGCACACAAGCCAGCAAGCTACGGAGTTTGCCGCCAATGTATTTCTTGTAAAGTGTATAAAAAGGAGTATGGAAGCTGGACAAATAAGATGGCAAAAAGCAACCACTTTCATGTGGTATTGGACAGAAAGGAGGACTTTTTTTTCTCCTCCATTTGAAAATGTGGACGTTATCATCACTACTTTCTGATTCCAATCAATGCAAGTCATCAGAATCAGGTAATACACCAACTTATATTCTTGTCTTCATGAAAGAAAGGAATCTTAATTTGTTAAACATGCTTGTATTATCATTAAACACATTTAACTTGTTAACAAAAACGTCTCTTTCATAAATAAATACAAATACATTATATATATAAATGAGGTAGATCAACTCCACTTTGTCAAAAAGTAGCTCGCCTGCAGAAAAAGTGTGGGCACCACTGGTCTACGACATCGAAAGGCAGGTGACACTGGGGCTATAAAGCCTCTTGTTTAGCAACCAGAGACAGGTGTGTCCACTGATTGCCAATCAAGAGCAGGTGAGGGGAAACAGCGCTCAGAGGCAGTAATAAAGTCACCGCATGACGACACACAAAACAGAAACTAGAAATAAAAGAGCTGGACAGGAACTAAAACACCAAACACATTAAAACACACGCATGACCAAACTGTCAGTAGCATGTCTGAGACAAAGAATCATTTTGTCATGAAATAAGATAGCAAACATACTAGAAAACGTGTCTTTTAGTAGTAAGTAAACAAACAAAGGCTCCTAATTAGTCTGCTGACGTATGCAGTAACATATTGTGTCATTTATCATTCTATTATTTTGTCAACCTTATGAAGGACAAGCTGTAAAAAATGATTATTAATCTACTTGTTCATTTACTGTTAATATCTGCATGTTTTCTCTTTTAACATGTTCCATCTACACTTCTGTTAAAATGTAATACTCACTTATTAAGTACAAAGAAGAAGAACCTGTCATAATCTGTTGGTAGTGAACCCCAAGATGCGGAGATGGCAGAGGTGTGTCGCAGGTAAACATGACTTTAATATCAAAAAGGAAATGCAAGGTAAACAGGAACCAGGAAACGGGAAACAGGAACCAGGAAACCAGGAAACAGGAAACCGGATACAAGGAAAGCAATCATCGAGCCCTGACTGGAGGGCGAGGCAGGCATAAATGGCAGCTAGCTGATTGACGACAGGTGTGGCCAGGCTGCCAATCAGCAGCAGGTGAGGGGAAACAGCGCTCAGGGAGACAAGCAGGAAATGGAACCAAAATAAGAGCACTGACAGGAATTAAACACCAACCCAGTGAATGTGACAGATCGTCACAGAACCACGATAAACATTCCGAATTTATTTCATCCATCCATTCATTTTCTAGATAATCTTATTTATCTCACCATATGAAATAGAAGTTAGACTTAGACTTCCTTTTATTGTCATTCAAATTTGAACTTTACAGTACAGATAACTTACTTCACTAATTATTATTTATCCATCCATCCATCCATCCATTTCCTACCGCTTGACCCTTTTGAGGTTGCGGGGGGTGCTGGAACCTATCTCAGCTGCACACAGGCGGATGGGGGGTACACCCTGGACACGTCGCCACCTCATTGTTTATGTTTAATGTAATTTTTTATGGAGTATCCATCCATCCATCCATCCATTTTCTACCGCTTGTCCCTATTGTGAATAAATTGAGGACAGGAAGTGAGCAAAAGTGTTAGCAACTTCTATGTAAAGGAAAAGTAGTAGGATTAAAAAAGATCTGCTTCTTCCTGCTCCTTTTGGAACATGTTGAATAGAGAAACTGGAAATTGTGATGTATCATGTTGTCTGCATGCATGTGTGATGTATCATGTTGTATGCATGCATGTGTGATGTATTATGTTGTATGCATGCATGTGTGATGTATCATGTTGTATGCATGAATGTGTGATGAATCATGCTGTATGCATGCATGTGTGATGTATTATGTTGTATGCATGCATGTGTGATGCATCATGTTGTATGCATGCATGTGTGATGTATCATGTTGTATGCATGCATGTGTGACACATCATGTTGTATGCATGCATGTGTGATGTATCATGTTGTATGCATGCATGTGTGACACATCATGTTGTATGCATGCATGTGTGATGTATCATGTTGTATGCATGCATGTGTGACACATCATGTTGTATGCATGCATGTGTGATGTATTATGTTGTATGTATGCATGTGTGATGTATCATGTTGTATGCATGTATGTGTGATGCATCACATTGTATGCTTGCATGCATGTGTGATGTATCATGTTGTATGCATGCATGTGTGATGTATCATGTTGTATGCATGCATGTGTTATGTATTATGTTGTATGCATGCATGTGGGATGCATCATGTTGTATGCATGCATGCATGCATGTGTGATGTATCATGTTGTATGCATGCATGTGTGATGTATCAAATTGTATGCATGCATGTGTGATGCATCACGCTGTATGCATGCATGTGTGATGTATCAAATTGTATGCATGCATGTGTGATGCATCACGCTGTATGCATGCATGTGTGATGTATCATGTTGTATGCATGCATGTGTGATGTATCATGTTGTATGCATGCATGTGTGATGCATCACATTGTATGCATGCATGTGTGTTGTATCATATTGTATGCATGCATGTGTGACATATCATGTTGTATGCATGCATATTCTGAATAAACTCAAACTCAAACCATCCCTTGGCGGGCCAAACAAAGTGACTTGGCGGGCGAAGTTTGGCACACGGGCCTCACTTTGGGCACCCCTGCAGTAAAGTATGACTGCATATTTGACTTTTTAATTCAAATAGGTTGATCAGCAGCAGCAGTGAGCAGCAGGGCTGTTACATAAGCCACGCATAGACTGAACTCTACAAAAAAAACAAAAACAAAAAAACATTGGGGTGCTGCAAGATTAGTCTGAGCTGGTTACGTCATAGAGGGGGCAGAGTCATTGTGAAAGGGCAAGAGGATGGCTGACATCGTTAACCCATCACACAGAGAAGGTCAGAGCCATTAATCACTGATAGCTCGCCATCATAAGAATGGTTCCACATGGTCGTTACATGATTATTATGATCTGTCTCACAGCATCTGATGATGCAAGGTGTTTACGTCCTCATGACCGAGCCTCGTAAAAAAAAGGTGCTGCAGGGACACGCTGTTCTGCGGCGGCAGACCAGACACCAGGTTGGCCTACTTTCATGTGCGGCAAAGGGTTATCTAATGTGCTAAGACTCATTTATGAGCTGCCGCCTACTGGTACTTGTGGCAAGTACTCAGAGTGACAACAAATACAAGCACCCCCGTTCTTCCTTTGCATGAGATATATTAAGCAACATCACTTGCTGTTCCTGTCTGAACACTTTATTACTTCCCAGAACTTCCCTCACACACAGTACTGGCCAACAGTTTGGACACACCTTCTCATTTCAATGGGTTTTCTTTATTTTCATGACTATTTACATTGTAGATTGTCACTGAAGGCATCAAACCTATGTAAATAAACACACTGAATGAGAAGTTGTATCCAAACCTTTGGCCTGTACTGTATATATAAATATATATATATATATATATATATATATATATATATATATATATATATATATATATATATATATATATATACAGTATATACATGTGTTATATGTGTATATATATATATATATATATATATATATATATATATATATATATATATATATATATATATATGTCTTAATAAGGTTATCCAAAAAATAGTGCTCGATACCGTAGTAGAGCGCAATATATGTATGTGTGGGAAAAAAAATCACAAGACTATTTCATCTCTACAGGCCTGTTTCATGAGGGGGGGTACCCTCAATCATCAGGAGATTTGAATGGGAGCATTCGCATACCATGGTTTATATAGGGCACAGAGTGGGTGGATACAGGCTGGCGTAGGGGCGTGGTGATTGGCTCATGTGTTACCTAGGAGGTGTTTCCGTCTATGGCGGCATGCTGTTACAATTTCGCTACGCTTGTTGAGGGATGACAGGTCTGGACGGTAAATAATAAACAGTTTCTCTTTCAAGCATAGGTTGCATCTTTTATTACCACTATTGTAAGGTGTGCTGGATGCAAGAATTTGCCATGTTATTGAATATTCAACATTATTGTCTTTGAGGTCCCAAATGTGTTTGCTGAGTTCTGTGGTATTTCGCAGGTTTTTGTTCCTGAAAGAAGCCTTGTGATTGTTCCATCTGGTTTTGAATTCTCCCTCGGTTAATCCTACATATGTGTCGGATGTGTTAATGTCCTTGCGTATTACCTTAGATTGGTAGACAACTGATGTTTGTAAGCACCCCCCGTTGAGAGGGCAATCAGGTTTCTTTCGACAGTTACAACCTTTGTTGGTTTAGGAGTCGCTCTGTCTGGGGGCCGACGGCTCATTTGCAATTGTTTTGTTGTGGTTTGAGATGATTTGTCGTATACGACAGTATACGACAATATACGACAAATCATCTCAAACCACAACAAAACAATTGCAAATGAGCCGTCGGCCCCCAGACAGAGCGACTCCAAAACCAACAAAGGCTGTAACTGTCGAAAGAAACCTGATTGCCCTCTCAACGGGGGGTGCTTACAAACATCAGTTGTCTACCAATCTAAGGTAATACGCAAGGACATTAACACATCCGACACATATGTAGGATTAACCGAGGGAGAATTCAAAACCAGATGGAACAATCACAAGGCTTCTTTCAGGAACAAAAACCTGCGAAATACCACAGAACTCAGCAAACACATTTGGGACCTCAAAGACAATAATGTTGAATATTCAATAACATGGCAAATTCTTGCATCCAGCACACCTTACAATAGTGGTAATAAAAGATGCAACCTATGCTTGAAAGAGAAACTGTTTATTATTTACCGTCCAGACCTGTCATCCCTCAACAAGCGTAGCGAAATTGTAACAGCATGCCGCCATAGACGGAAACACCTCCTAGGTAACACATGAGCCAATCACCACGCCCCTACGCCAGCCTGTATCCACCCACTCTGTGCCCTATATAAACCATGGTATGCGAATGCTCCCATTCAAATCTCCTGATGATTGAGGGTACCCCCCTCATGAAACAGGCCTGTAGAGATGAAATAGTCTTGTGATTTTTTTTCCCACACATACATATATATATACATACATATATATATATATATATATATATATATGTATATATACACATGTGTTATATGTGTGTACATATATATATATATATATATATATATATATATATATATATATACACAGTACAAGTTTGGACACACCTTCTCATCTCAATGTGTTTTCTTTATTTTCATGACTATTTACATTGTGGATTGTCACTGAAGGCATCCAAACTATGACACCCGTGAAGTGAAAACCATTTCAGGTGACTAACTCTGGAAGCTCATGGAGAGAATGCCAAGAGTGTGCAAAGCAGTAATCAGAGCAAGAGGTGGCTATTTTGAAGAAACTAGAATATAAAACATGTTTTTAGTTACTTCACCTTTTTTTTGTTAAGTACATAACTCCACATGTGTTCATTCATAGTTTCGATGCTTTCAGTGTCAATCTACAATGTAAATAGTCATGAAAATAAAGAAAAATGAGAAGGTGTGTCCAAACTTTTGGCCTGTACTGTACTTTCAGGCCCCTTGATCTGTTTTGTTTTGCATTGTCTTGTGAATGAAAAAAATGCAGCAGTTATGCTCATGCTATGCGACCGGAAGTCATTTACGTAACAGAATGAAGCCCCCATCACGCACAAGACCAGCGGTGCAGCTATAAATAGCGTATGACTCATTTCGCTAGATTTGGGGCTCAGTTTCATAACAAGGAGAGAGTGTGCATGTGTGTGCCTGCACCGATTGCTTGTTGTCACCACACTGGTGGAGAATCAACATCATGTCCCACTTACACAATCCAATCGCAGTCTGGTGAGGGACTAAGGAGGGAAACATGGATAATTGTAAGGACGCCAGGAGCCTCGGCGCTACTTTCCCCTCAATGCATCTATTTTTAGCCTTTGAAATACAGTACGTCACGCTGTTGCCAAAGCAACCATTTTTGATCGTTTGGGAAAGGGGAGGAAGGGTTGGGTTATGAAATGCGCACAGAACAAAACAACAAAGTTGATGCAACACAACCAAGGCCCATTTTTTCTTTAGAAGTGCGGAGACAAGTGTTCCTAGAAAAGGTTGGGCAGGAGTGATCTTGCATAGAACATCTGCCAACACTGATTGTTACAATACACTATATTTCCAAAAAAGTATTTGTCCACCTGCCTTGACTCACTCATGAACTTGAAGTGCCATCCCATTCCTAACCCATAGGGTTCAATATGATGTCGGTCCACCTTTTGCAGCTATTACAGCTTCAACTCTTCTGGGAAGGCTGTCCACAAGGTGTGTTTATAGGAATTTTCCACCATTCTTCCAAAAGCGCATTGGTGAGGTCACACACTAATAATGGTCGAGAAGGCCTGGCTCTCAGTCTCTGTTCTAATTCATCCAAAAGGTGTTCTATCGGGTTCAGGTCAGGACTCTGTGCAGGCCAGTCAAGTTAATCCACACCAGACTCTGTCATCCATGTCTTCATGGACCTTGCTTTGTGCACTGGTGCACAGACATTGTTGGAAGAGGAAGGGGCCCGCTCCAAACTGTTCCCACAAGGTTGGGAGCATCGAATTGTCCAAAATATTTTGGTATCCTGGAGCATTCAAAGTTCCTTTCACTGGAACTAAGGGGCCAAGCCCAACTCCTGAAAAACAACCCAACACCATAATTCTGATCATTTGGATGGGTGGCCAAATACTTTTGGCAATATAGTGTATGTCAATTGTAATAAGAGCTACTTTGACAACACTGCAGCAAGTTTTAATATGATTAATATGAAGCGCCTTATTGCAGTGAAACTTGCCAAGGGACATGTAACCAAATATTAACATTGCAGTATGTATACTTTTGAGCCAGCAGATTTGGTCACATTTTCACTAGACCCATAATAAATTCATAAAAGAACCAAACTTCATGAATGTTTTTTGTGACCAACAAGTATGTGCTCCAATCACTCTATCACAAAAAAATAAGAGTTGTAGAAATTATTGGAAACTCAAGACAGCCATGACATTATGTTCTTTACAAGTGTATGTAAACTTTTGATCGCGACTGTATATAGCCTATACATACTGTTGTATATCTGTACATATTATATTAATATAATTGGATGATAAGAGTATGTGAAAGTTTGACTTCTACCTTCTTTACCTCCGTGAGGACCTCCTCAAAGTTTTATAATCAGTCAGAAATATCAAGATTTAGATTAGATTTTTTAGATTAGATTTATTGGTCCCCTTGGGGAAATTCATTGTCACTGCCGTACATTTAAACACTAGACATTACACATCACACAAAAAAAAATAACAAAAAGACATCATACATGACTAACACACATTTACAGGCTTGTCAGATAGGTCGGCCGGGCCTGCTGTTAAGGTTATCAAGCAGCTAAAATGCGGCAAACATGGAGGGTTTTGCATTTTTCCCATAAAGCTTTGTCATTAATTTTGGTCTAAATGCTTCACTCATGGTGCTGTATGCTGAAAAAGTTATGTATGGCCCGCAGCCATTGGCATATTTTGACTTTGGCCCTTGGAAACAAACATTTCTGGCACCCCTGGGCTTGACGACTTGGATGACCACTGTTACACATTTCGTTTTAGTCATTGATTTTCTGTAATTTACACAAGGTCAATGATGCATTTGGGCTTAAATTTTACACACAGTTACCTGGGTGGGGTTCCGGTTTTGGAGAAAACTTGTACCCCTCTCAGAGATCATATTTAGTTCCCTTAAAACAGGGGTGCTCACACTTTTTCTGCAGGCGAGCTACTTTTCAATTGATCAAGTCGTGGGGATCTACCTCATTCATATATATAATTTATATTTACTTATTTATTAAATATATGTTTTTGTTAACAAGTTAAAGGTGTTTAATGATAATGCAAGCATGTTTAACACATATAGTTAATATTGTTAATACATTAAAGGTGTTTAATGATAATACAAGTATGTTTAATACATATAGTTAATATTGTTAACAAGTTAAAGGTGTTTAAAGATAATACAAGCATGTTTAACACATATAGTTAATATTGTTAACAAGTTAAAGGTGGTTAAAAATAATACAAGCATGTTTAACACAAATAGTTAATATTGTTAACAACTTAAAGGTGGTTAAAGATAAAACAAGCATGTTTAACACATATAGTTAATATTGTTAACAACTTAAAGGTGGTTAAAGATAATACAAGCATGTTTAACACATATAGTTAATATTGTTAACAAGTTAAAGGTGGTTAAAGATAATACAAGCATGTTTAACACATATAGATTCCTTTCTTTCATGAAGACAAGAATATATCCTTTCTGTCCAATACCACATGAAAGTGGTTGGTTTTTGGCATCTTATTTGTCCAGCTTCCGTACTCCTTTGTATACACTTTACAAGAAATACATTGTCGGCAAACTCCGTAGCTTGCTAGCTTGTGCACGCCAGCTTTCTGAGACTCTTATTTTGGTAGCGCAGGCAGGATGAAGCAGCTTTTATTGTGCAACTGTGCAGTCGGTCTTTGGAGTTTTGACGACAGGTACGGCGCCAGAGTCTGTTGAAATAAAGTGTTTCTCGCCTTCCAGTCGGTAATTTTAATAAGCTGGCAGCAGCCAGCGTCATCTCAGAAGACCCTCGGGTGCCGTGAATGTCAATCAAGTGACGAAAGTGACGTCATAGTGAAGATTTATGATCGCTCATTTTTAGGACTATTTTTTTAATGCCTGGCTGGTGATCGACTGACACATCCTCCGAGATCGACCGGTAGATCGCGATCGACGTAATGAGCACCCCTGCCTTAAAACATTCACATGTTGCACAATGAGATGTAAGCATGGGATTAAGTGTGCACTCCAGTAATTTTCTGTCTGTTAAATATATAATTACAATTTTATATATATATATATATATATATATATATATATATATATATATATATATATATATATATATATATATATATATATATATATATATAACATAATAGACAGACAACATTCACACTCACATTCACACACTTGGGACCATTTAGTGTTGCCAATCAACCTATACCGGAATACCCAGAGAGAACTATAAAATGATAATAATAAATTGACGGTTTGTCTATAATTTTTTATTTCTGACAGTTCAAATATATTGACACACAGACAGGCGGAATATTCTGTCTCTCAATCGACTGCCTTTACAACCATTTGTGCCAGTTTGCACAACATTCTGCACGTGCTAAATATAGATGCAAAACAGCGGCCGCAGAACAGTTTCAGTCTTGATAATGGCAGTGCGAGCGCTAAATCACGATATTTGCATCTCCTTCTCTCTGTATTTTGGTCGTTCTAATAATCAGAATATGTTTTGCATGTACAACTCCTGGGAAATGATGCAATCACCAGTCTTGGAGGATGTTCATTAAGTTGTTTGATTTTGTAGAAGAAGAAAAACAGATAACAGACGTGACACAAAAACTGTAGTCATTTCATATGTTAACTTTCTGGCTTTAAGAAATAAATCAAGAATATAAATTGTGTTCGTCACTAACAGTTACATTTTTAGGTCAAGCAGAGTGAAAAAAAAAAATTATGCAATCACTCAATTCTAAGTAAAATGATGGAATCACTCTGTAAATTTTAGTTTTCAAAGCTAACACGCGCGTCAGATTAAATCTGCAAGTCTGCAGTTAAAAAGGAGTGTTCACACCTTGGAGAGCTGTTGCACCAGGTGGCTTGACATGAATCATCGCTCTAACATTAAAGATGCAAAACAGATATAAAGGAGGGGACTATCAAACTTCTCCAAGAAAATCCTCACACGATGAAAATTGAAAAGGAAGAGCAATGAAAATCATCATTAAATCATCACGCAGTGTTGCAAACATGTTGATTGTCCACGGTCAGCTGTGTGTAAAATCTGGACCAAGTACAAACCACATGGGAAGGTTGTAGAAGGCGAGCATACTGGAAACATCAGAAAACTTAAATCAATTTGTCTTGAAAGCAGAACATGCACAGGAAAACAAATGAAGAACAAATGGGCAAAAACTGGAGACTACAGAAAAGCTCAACGGAATCCGTCATTAACACCTAAACATGAAAAAACAAGGTTCCAATAGGCTAAGGAAAAGCAATGGTATTCAGCGATGGATCGAGAATCTGCATTGGGAAAGGTGATGATGCTGGAACTTTTGTTGGGTTTTGGTTCCAATGAGATTTACGAAGACGACTGCCTGAAGAAAACATGCACATTTCCACAGTCATTGAAGATATGGGCTGCATGTCAGGTAATGGTGGCTCTCATTGCATCTTCAGTAAATGCACACATTGCCTTTTTGGACAATTTTGTTATTTTATAAAGAGAAAAAATATAATTTCTGAGAAAAATTTAATTTAAAACAATCATATGCACGTACAACACTCAAGACCTTTACTATATCAGTACGTGTAATTAAATGATGGAATGGATTAAGCAAAGAAGTCAAACAAAGTACTAATATGATCCAGTTTAAGAAACCGTTCAAACTCAAAGTGTTTACAAAGCACAAAGAAGGAGAATCATGATACATTTATTGAAAATAAAATAATCGTATTCATTTTCCAAGCAAAATAAAAGCGATATTTCTAAAGTTTCGACAAAGTACCTTTGCGATTTGTTGGTGTTTCTCGTCATGAGCCGTAATTCTCGTAAAATGTTGTCCGGCGAGACTCTACTTTAAGGAAGATGGACGCTTTGCCATTCCATGGTTTTGGAGCTGTGATCTCGATTGCGGCCACCAGTGTTGCCGTGATTGTCAACAGAAGACGAAGGCAGCGGCCAAAAAACAAGAATTTTTTGGGAGATAATTGTGAACGAGGAATTCACAGACGAATTGTGGCCTCAAGGACCCCTCGACGTTGTTCGGGCATGTGGGTCTCCGAGCCTGCGGGTTGGCCTCTGTTGCCGGGAAGGCACCTGCAAGACGGCCTCTGTGTTTAGGGGTCCTGTAAATCCAAAAAACTGTTTCCATCGGGCTTTTGAGACACATTTGTTACAGTTTTCACAGGGGAAGAAGAGGGCACAGATAACAGGGACGTAGTTAACTCCGGGACAGAAGTGAAGCAGCCACAGGAAGAGCCGCCAAAATAAAAGCACAGGACAGGAACTAAAACACTAAACACAGAAGAACACTAACAAAACGGAACATAAGGCACGGCCTGGTGGTCTTTGCGCTGTCCTCAAATCTAAACATCAAACATGGATATGATCAGCTGGACTCTCGACGCAATTGACAAAGTCTTTTCGACAAGGAAAAAAGGTTCGGGGGAGCCTGGCTGCCCTGATGGAAACATTGCTGCGGGGTACGTGAGAGACTCCTGGGATAAATGGAGAATCATGTGCCTCTCAGTCCTTTCCATCGAGGACGTGGAAGACATCTACCTATTTGGAACTGTGATCGCGGGGCACCTGCTGATTGGGCTGGGCATTGCTCTGGTGTATCGGCAAATTCGGGAGACGATGGCAGCCACTCAAGGAGCCCAACGGCTGTTCATCGCAATGGAAGGATTGGGTCGGGCTGTGGGAACACAGACTGTGGTGATTTCTGATTTGAATCGCAAAATGGATCTCATCATGGAGAAGCTTGCGGAGAAGGAATAATTCAATTGAATTTGAGAGAACCAGCACGGACACAGAGCAGGAATGTAATTGTTTTGACTGCTCGAAGAAAACAACATCTTAATCTACGATTTGACTCCCTTGAATGGCCTTGACGCTATCAGGAACAGGCTGTTCTGAAAAAGTCCCCCGATGACTCCTCAACGATGGACGCTTTTGACCTTCCTTTTTTTCAATAACACCTGGTGTCGAACTTTGAGATCGGCCCCAGTCCACAAAAACATTTCAACATCTCACCCAAGTTAATTGGGCATACGTGCACGCACCCTCCCCTCCCCCAATCAACGCCTTCACCACTGCTTAATTCCTCTTCGGGGTTGTGGATGGCTGAGTAGCACTTTATAGCGGCAGCCGGCCTCCAGGGCCCCAAATCCCCCCCCCTCTGTTGCGAGTTGTTGTGATTACATATATCATGTTTATGTGTGCTATGCTATGTGAGGTTTTTTCCTTGGACTCAGTCTGGACCCCTCCCGAGGGTCCAGCCTTCGACTAATACTTTTTCTACTCTTCCCCCTTTCCCAATGTCACCTTTTTCCCACCTTTTTTAAGGAGCGCTGTAAGTGGCTGATCCGTTGGGGGTCCCGTCTTGTCCCCTTGTAACGAATGTCTGCTCTTAGTGGGACTGTGCCGAAAATGAAATTTCAGTTCTTATGTGTCTTGTACATTTTAAAGAATGGACAATAATAAAGCATCTTGAATCTTGAATCTTGAAAACGGTACATAAGGCACGGTGTAACCAGTCGTGACACCATTAGTGGTTTCCCAGAATACATGTGTTTAAAACGGTCTATATTTTTCACAATTGCTAAGTTTGTGTAATAACGTTGTTTTACCGGCCCAAATTAAAATGATTGGTGTTTACGGCGGTCACTGCCCCTGTCTCGCCAACATGTATAATCCATTGAATCCATTTACGTATGTAGTTACGTCATTACTGTCATGTCTGTGATCGTGTTTTGTTTAAGTTATGTTCTGTTTGGTTTTTGGACTCTTTTTAGTTCCTGTTTTCACTCCCTTGCTTTGTTACCATGTCAACCCATTAGTTGCACCTGTTTTCATGTTCGGAATCTCACAGCTGTCATCAATCATGTCACTAGTATTTAAGCCTGTCTTTTTCAGTTGGTCTGTCTGGCGATATTAACTCTGTTACCCCTGTTTACTTCTGATGACTTCTGCTACCCATGTTACCATAGTTCCATGCCAAGTGAGTTTTGTCTATTTTTATGTCTCAGTAAGTGTTTTCGTTTTCATGTCCATAGCTTTTGCCCAAGTGCTAGTTTATTGTTTTCAAAGCCAAGTTTGTTCTTCCACCTTGTGCGCACGTTTAGTTTGTTCCTTTTGTCAGTGTTAAAATAAATTATGTACTTACCTCCAAGCCATGTCTGATCCAACATTACTTGCATCTCGGGAAAACAAACACCCCATAGTCCACGTCATGACAATAACGTCCTCAAAACCGGAAGAGGGCGGGATATACTGTGTAAACTACATTGGAAAGTTAGCGCCTTTAAGAAATGCAATCCTCGACACCAGGGGTGGCCAAACTTTTTGCCCCGGGGGCCGCAAAAAAAGCAGACTAAATGTAAAGTAACTATATATGTGTATATATTATTTTAATATAACGGATATATAAGTAATAATTAATATAATTGGATATTAAGAGCATGTGAAAGTTGTACTCCTACCTTGTTTACTTCCGTGACGACGTCCTTAAAGTTTTGTAGTCAATCAGAAATATCAAGCAGCTAAAATGCGCCAAACATTGGATAAGTGAGTGTTTTGCATTTTTCTCATCATGCTTTGTAATGGATTTAAATGGGTTTTATCTTGAATTGTTAATGGTGCATGGACGTTTTTTTTTTTTTTATAATATCCACTAATTGTGTTGTATTTTATTGTGCATGACCATGTCTGTTGGCATTTTATGTTGGTTCGATTTTTACACCATGACTAGGGAAGGTTGTTTGCATTAGGTCATATAAATAAATGCTGCATACAGAGCTTGGCAAGTGGTCTTAGACCTGAATCACTCATGCTATCCTCGAGCTAGCAACGAGGCAGCATTATATACGTTGATTTCTAAGATGAATTGATATCTCCGTCCGGTCAGATTCCTTGTTAAACTCTTGACGTTTCGCAAGCCAAATTAAAGACGCCGTAGTTTGGACACCCCTGCTCTCCACAATCTTAGTAGATCAGCTTTGCGTCCACTATCAGGTCTGATCAGGTTTCATCACTGTCATGTTCTGTGGTCATGTTTTGTTTGGTTATGTTCTGTTGATTTTTGGACTCTTTTAGTTCCTGTTTGCGCTTCCTGGCTTGTTTTGTCACCATGACGACTCATTGGTTTCACCTGACTCATTTGGACTCACGCACCTGTCACTAATAAGAAAGAGACTATTTAAGCCTGTAGTTGCCAGGTAGTCAGCCTGGCGACATTACTCTTGATACTCTGAATTGTTCTATTGGTGATCTTTTCATGCAGGTGTTCTTGCTATTGTGCTTCTCATGCTTCATGCCATGCAAAGTAAGTTTTTGTCCATTAATGGCACAGTTAGCGACATTTGTTTCATGTCCATAGTTTCTGCCTATGCGTTAGTTTTTGTTTCCTGCGCCCAGTTTTGTGCCTCCGCTGTGAGCGCTTTTTGTTTGTACCCCCTTTTGTAGTTTTTGAGTAAAAATTAAATCATGTATTTACCTGCAAGCCTTGTCCGGTCAAATCCGTTTGCGTCTCGGGAAAGCAATCCTCGCAGTAAGCTGCATCATAGTCCACGTCATGACAATCACAGCTTTCAGCACTGTATTTGATCTGGAAATGTGCAAATTGACAAATTTTACTCCAGAAAATGATCATACAGAAATTATGATGATTAATAGTTGTTATCAATTGACATAGCAATATTTATGTCATTTCATCATTCTTATTTTATTTTGATCGCACGACCCCAAATGCATTTCATCTCTATTTCTAGAGTTGTATGGTATACCGGTGCTAGTATAGTATTGCGGTACTAATGAATCAAAAACGGTACTATACTCTGTTTGAAAAGTACCGGTTCGCCATATTATTTTTTTTACAGGCATGACGGTGCGTGTTTTCCGAGCCGAGGAGCATGTTCAGCAGCGCACACACACAGAGTACTTACAAGCAGACCCAGTGTGTAGACAGAAAAGAAAGAATGGACGCATTTTGGCCTAAAAACTAAAGATAAAGGTGAAGTTATGACACTGAAACGCCCTCAGGAAGAGGTGCTTTAAGACATGGCTATCTAGCAAATGTCCATCCGCAATCGGCAGTGTTTTAGCTACTTCTAAATCACTAATCCTTGTCGCCATTGAGACAAATAAAGTAAGTTTCTTACAAGTACCATTATCACTGCAGGACGAGGAATAGCTAAACATGCTTCACTACACACCGTAGGAGGATATAATAGCTCACCGGCGTCACAATGTAAACTGTGCCATGGGTGGATCTACACTTGACATCCACTGTAATGATACCAACTACAGGTGCGTATCTAGTCGATACTACTCTGATTACCGAATTTTTCGGACTATAAGTCGCACTTTTTTTCATAGTTTGGCCGGGCTCCAGTGCAACTATTATATGTTTTTTTCCTTCTTTTTATGCATTTTCGGCAGGTGCGACTTATACTCCGGTGCGACTTATACTCCGAAAAATACGGTACATCAATATATCTTTTTTTTAAATTCATGTTATATTCATAAACTCTGGACACACATGGACTTTGAATATGAGCAATGTATGATCCTGTAACTACTTGGTATCGGATCGATACCTAAATTTGTGGTATCATCAAAACTAATATAAAGTATCAAACAACAGAAGAATAAGTGATTATTACATTTTAACAGAAGTGTAGAAAGAACATGTTGAAACGGAAAATAAGCAGATATTAACAGTAAATGAACATGTAGATTAATAACCAATTTTTACAGTTTGTCCTTTATAATGTCGACAAAATAATAGAATGATAAATGACACAATATGTTACTGCATACATCAGCAGACTAATTAGGAGCCTTTGTTTGTTTACTTACTACTAAAAGACAAGTTGTGTAATATGTTCACTATTTTATTTAAGGACAAACGTGCAATAAGATACACATGTTTAATGTACCCTAAGATTTTTTGTCAAAATAAAGCCAATAATGCACATTTTTTGTGGTCCCCTTTATTTAGAAAAGTTTTGAAAAGTATCAAAAATGTTGGTAAAATATTGGTATCGAGACAACACTATCTATTTCTATAGATAAAAGCAAGTTTATTTGAAATCTAACAGGCACATCAACAGCTAGTGGCATTTTTTTCCTGCAATAAAACAAAAAACATTTCAGTGGCACAAAAAGAGCACACTGTGTGTTCCAATGTGACGATGATGTGCATTGTGCCAATTGTCAACGTTTGGGCGTATTTAAGTGTTTCATTCGGGAACAAGTGGCTCATTCAGAATAGGGTGCGGCCGTCTCTGGTTATGTAAAGTATGTCGTGCGGTTACATAATCTGTTGGTAACCAGAGGGGCAGAGCGGATATAGATGGCCTACTTTCAACTTGTGCTCATTCCAGCGTGGCAGTGGCACACTGAACTCCATGGCAGTGCGGGATTCCAACACGCATCCAGTCAGGATTTTCCAACGTAAAACTTTGACTGATGTACAGCATTGTGCAACCACGACAGCCAAGTTATTCAACCAATAATCCAAATCCCGATAGCTTGTGGAGAGTTCTAAATAACTTTAAAGGGGTCATATTATGTATTTTCCTTGTGGTCTACAGCAGTGGTCCCCAACTACTGGTCCGGGGACTGGTACCGGTCTGTGACGCTTTTGCTACACAGAAACATTAATTGATTTATAAACTATTTTCCCCGACTTAACTTTCACCTGTCCCACTAAACAAAACAATAAGCTTGTTTATAGATGTATATTCATACTTGCCAACCTTGAGACCTCCGATTTCGGGAGGTGGGAGGTGGGGGTTGGGGGTTGGGGGGGTTTGGTCGAGGGTGGGGCAGGGGTTGTGGTTGGGGGCGGGGGCGTGGTTAAGAGGGTAGGAGTATATTTACAGCTAGAATTCACCAAGTCAAGTATTTCATATATATATATATATATATATATATATATATAAATAAGTAAAAGAAATACTTGACTTTCAGTGAATTCTAGCTATATATATATATATATATATATCCCTCAATCTCCTGATGATTGAGGGAACCCCCTCATGAAACAGGCCTGTAGAGATGAAATAGTCTTGTGATTTTTTTTCCCCACACATACATATATATATATATATATATATATATAAAATAAATACTTGAATTTCAGTGTTCATTTATTTACACATATACACACACACATAACACTCATCTACTCATTGTTGAGTTAAGGGTTGAATTGTCCATCCTTGTTCTATTTTCTGTCACTATTTTTCTAACCATGCTGAACACCCTCTCTGATGATGCATTGCTGTGTGGCACGCACAAAAGTGCTTTCATCAAATGCACTAGAGTCTGGAATCTTCCATCTCTCCCGAGCATGGCCCGAAACCGGTCAATCTTTGCTTCCTGAGGAAGATCTTCACTGCCAAGCACTTGGTACTCCACTACTTCTTCCCGGAGGCTATCCAGGTCCAATCGCAGCTGCGGCTTGGAACTTACAAGCGTATTTCTTCATCTTACTTGTCGTCTGCGTTGCCATGGCTGTATCTTCCTCGTTCTTCTGCTTCGTCTCCTTGTTGTGTGCGCAGTTGTGCACTCTCTAAAAGGCCTAGATGTTATTGTCACATATGCATGTACAGTAGATGGCAGTATTGTCCCGTTTAAGAGTGTCACAACATTGCTGTTTACGGCAGACGAACTGCTTTACGGTAGACGAAAGCGTGACTGCTGTTGTTGTGTGTTGTTACCGCGCTGGGAGGACGTTAAAGAAACTGCCTAACAATAAACCCACAAAAGAAACCAAGAACTCGCCCTCCATCATTCTACAGTTATAACGTGATTGGGCAGGCACGCTGTTTATATTGTGGGAAAGCGGACGTGAAAACAGGCTGTCCTCATTCAGGTCCGCATGGAGCTGGAGGGGGCGTGGCCTCCAGCTACGCCTGAATTCCGGGAGATTTTCGGGAGAAAATTTGTCCCGGGAGGTTTTCGGGAGAGGCGCTGAATTTCGGGAATCTCCCTCAAAATCTGGGAGGGTTGGCAAGTATGTGTATATTCAGGCCTTGAATGTTTACTTTTTAAGGTCAAGGCAAGTGTTGCCTTAAAGGAGGGCTCATATTTTAGGGCACCAAGGCAAGTTGGAAGGGCACCAAGGCAAACATTATTTTATTTCGAGGCAGGGGCTTCAAAGCATGCATGCATATATACAGTCGTGGTCAAAAGTTGACATACACTTGTAAAGAACATAATGTCATGGCCATCTTGAGTTTCCAATCATTTCTACAACTCTTTTTTCTTAGTGATAGAGTGATTGGAGCACATACTTGTTGGTCACAAACAATGTTCCCTCTAATTTTTCATGTGTGTGAGCAAATGCACAAACACCCTGAGCATTCAGTGGAATACAGACGTGCACACTGTGGCCATACCAGCAGCACATTTGTCTCAAACCTGACATAACAATTTAAATGTCTTATTATTATTATTATCAAGTGACAGTAGTCAATTTCAAGAGATTATTTTCTAATAAATGTGATTTGGCCCACTTAGATATAGTTTTTTTTAAAGATCAGCAACGCACTATAGCAGGCCTGGGAAATTATTTTGACTCGGGGGCCACATTTACAGAAAAAAATGTGTCTGGGGGCCGGTATATCTATTTTTTAGGATAACTAATACAAAACCTCACAATAATGTCTGATTGAATGCTAAAAACGTTATGACAGACCGCCTTAAAAAACGTAATGGAATTTTATTTTCTCTATGAACGATAAAACACTGAATATTGACAAAATGTGAATGTCACGCCCCCTTTTGATCGACATATTTTACAATCAAGTGAAACGCAACAAGAATGCAACAAACAGTGAAATATGAACGCAAAGGGTACAAAATAAACCCACCTACAATCTGATATATCTGATATATCACTAAGTTTTAAAACTTTGTTGTGAAAATCTCCTTCCGCGTCCGTGGAAACGCTTCCCGCCCACACTGCTTGGAGCCTCGTCTGAGCTGCTGTGACGTAGATTAGCATAGTAACTAATTAGATGACCATAATAACTAATTAGATGACCATAGTAACTAATTAGATGACCAACTGGTATATCATCCATAAGCGCAGATTCCAACCATTGAAATACTTTGTATAGTTCAAGACTTACGGTCATTAGAAAACATCACTGCACATCATACACTTTCCATCTTAAAGATCTAAAAATATTATTTGAGAATGTCCGGCGGGCCAGATTGAAAAGTTTAACGGGCCGCATGTGGCCACCGGGCCTTAATTTGCCCAGGTGTGCACTATAGTATTTTATGCCTGGGTGGGGGTCCTGCTTTGGAAAAATTGTGTACCCCTTTTCAGAGATCACATTTAGTTCCCCATAAAACATTCACATGTTGCATGAGATGAAGTGTTTATTAACTTTCTGTCCGTAAAATAAAATATTTTTATTAGCAATTACATAGTCCTGTAACATCATTTCATGATTAATATCCAAAAAATAACATTCTTAACAAATGACAGTAGAATAAGCACACTGATTGAGGAGTCATAGTAAAACGACCTGAAATTTACACTTTACGTGTAGTGTTGGAGTTGTCCAACTTTTTGTGTGGCCATAAACACACCAGTGGTTAATTGCCATAGTGTATGTGTTGGTGCAGGTGAGAGAGAGAGCAAGCGGCTGCTGTTGATATAACAGATGACAAAGAGTTGCTTTTGGCTTGGTTTGTACGGTAGACAACGACCAGTTTTGCTACAAACCCCGTTTCCATATGAGTTGGGAAATTGTGTTAGATGTAAATATAAACGGAATACAATGATTTGCAAATCATTTTCAACCCATATTCAGTTGAATATGCTACAAAGACAACATATTTGATGTTCAAACTGATAACTTTTTTTTTTTGTTGCAAATAATCATTAACTTTAGAATTTGATGCCAGCAACACGTGACAAAGAAGTTGGGAAAGGTGGCAATAAATACTGATAAAGTTGAGGAATGCTCATCAAACACTTATTTGGAACATCCCACAGGTGTGCAGGGTAATTGGGAACAGGTGGGTGCCATGATTGGGTATAAAAACAGCTTCCCCAAAATGCTCAGTCTTTCACAAGACAGGATGGGGCGAGGTACACCCCTTTGTCCACAACTGCGAGAGCAAATAGTCAAACAGTTTAAGAACAACGTTTCTCAAAGTGCAATTGCAAGAAATTTAGGGATTTCAACATCTACGGTCCATAATATCATCAAAAGGTTCAGAGAATCTGGAGAAATCACTCCACGTAAGCGGCATGGCCGGAAACCAACATTGAATGACCGTGACCTTCAATCCCTCAGACGGCACTGTATCAAAAACCAATATTAATCTCTAAAGGATATCACCACATGGGCTCAGGAACACTTCAGAAAACCACTGTCACTAAATACAGTTGGTCGTACATCTGTAAGTGCAAGTTAAAGCTCTTTTATGCAAAGCGAAAGCCATTTATCAACAACATCCAGAAACGCCGCTGACTTCTCTGGGCCCGAGATCATCTAAGATGGACTCATGCAAAGTGGAAAAGTGTTCTGTGGTCTGACGAGTCCACATTTCAAATTGTTTTTGGAAATATTCAACATCGTGTCATCCGCACCAAAGGGGAAGCGAACCATACAGACTGTTATCGACGCAAAGTTCAAAAGCCAGCATCTGTGATGGTATGGGGGTGGATTAGTGCCCAAGACATGGGTAACTTACACATCTGTGAAGGCACCATTAATGCTGAAAGGTACATACAGGTTTTGGAACAACATATGCTGCCATCCAAGCGCTGTCTTTTTCATGGACATCCCCTGCTTATTTCAGCAAGGCAATGCAAAGCCACATTCAGCACGTGTTACAACAGCGTGGCTTCGTAAAAAAAGAGTGCAGGTACTTTCCTGGCCCCACCTGCAGTCCAGACTTGTCTCCCATCGAAAATGTTTGGCGCATTATGAAGCGTAAAATACGACAGCGGAGACCCCGCACTGTTGAACGACTGAAGCTCTACATAAAACAAGAATGGGAAAGAATTCCACTTTCAAAGCTTCAACAATTAGTTTCCTCAGTTCCCAATCGTTTATTGAGTGTTGTTAAAAGAAAAGGTGATGTAACACAGTGGTGAACATGCCCTTTCCCAACTACTTTGGCACGTGTTGCAGCCATGAAAGTCTAAGTTAATTATTATTTGCAAAAAAAAATAAAGTTTATGAGTTTGAACATCAAATATCTTGTCTTTGTAGTGCATTCATTTGAATATGGGTTGAAAGGGATTTGCAAATCATTGTATTCCGTTTATATTTACATCTAACACAATTTCCCAACTCATATGGAAGCGGGGTTTGTAGATAAAAGTATTTTACACATTGTTTTGGTGTAGTTTTGGCCGACAAACAATTTCGCTAAATAAAGGGACCGATGGAATTCCTGTCCTCCTTTAAGTGTCTCCACAGACGTTACAATAACTTAACAGTGTTGACAAACATTGTTTTATCTGTTGTGGCCGCCTTTCGTTGCCTGTTACTCACAGTTGTAAAAAAAAATCATACAAAACAAACGATTTGTTTATTGTGTTTAGAGTGGGATTTGATTTTTTTCGTGGCATATATTTGCTGTGCACACCTTAGAGGGAACGTTGGTCACAAAAAACATTCATGAAGTTTGGTTATTTTATGAATTTATTATGGGTCTACTGAAAATGTGAGCAAATCTGCTGGGTCAAAAGTATACATACAGCAATGTTAATATTTGCTTACATGTCCCTTGGCAAGTTTCACTGCAATAAGGCGCTTTTGGTAGCCATCCACAAGCTTCTGCTTGAATTTTTGACCACTCCTCTTGACAAAATTGGTGGAGTTCAGCTAAATTTGTTGGTTTTCTGACATGGACTTGTTTCTTTAGCATTGTCCACTGTCACGTGGTGGTTTTCGCAGCTTACTGCGTGGTCATTCTCCCAGGAATGCAGACGGACTACTCCGGACAAGGCTTGCAGGTAAAAACATGATTTATTCCTCACGAGTACAAAACAGAAAGCGAGCCGACAGAACAACGTGCCTGATCGCACTCGAAGCTAAACTAACATGTAGCATAAACTATGATCGAGAAAAACTTACTATCTGTCGCATGAACAAACAAGACTTACGTAGCAAGGCATGAAGCAAACAACGAGAGACAAGGCAAAACTCACGTAACTGGTGCTTGTAGCAAATAATGACGCTAGGTCGACTGACCGGCAAAGGCAGGCTTAAATAATGCCTCTGATTAGTGCTCGGGTAGCAGGTGAGCGGCCAAACACTAATCAGAGACAGGTGAACATAATGCACAACCATGACAACCAAAACAAACTCAGGAACTAAAGGAGTCCAAAACTCACAGAAAACACAAAAACATGATCATGGGAAAGCCATTTTTGACCTGTGTTTGGGGTCATTGACCTGTTGGAACACCCAACTGCACCCAAGACCCAACCTCCGGGCTGATGATTCTAGGTTGTCCTGAAGAATTTAGAGGTAATCCTCCTTTTTCATTGTCCCATTTACTCTCTGTAAAGCACCAGTTCCATTGGCAGCAAACCAGGCCCAGAGCATAATACTACCACCACCATGCTTGACGGTAGGAATGGTGTTGTTGGGATTAAAGGCCTCACCTTTTCTCCTCCAAACATATTGCTGGGTATTGTGGCCAAACAGCAACATTTTTGTTTCATCTGACCACAGAACTTTCCTTCAGAAGGTCTTATCTTTGTCCATGTGATGTCAGTTGAAACAAAAAGCTTGCCAGAAGCTTGTCGATGGCTACCAAAAGTGCCTTATTGCAATGAAACTTGCCAAGGGACATGTAACCAAATATTATCATTGCTGTATGTATACTTTTGACCCAGCAGATTTGCTCACATTTTCAGTAGACCCATAATAAATTCAGCTTTTTGTCATTACATGATACCTTTATCTCTATTTTTACATTTTGATACAGAGAGTTATTTTTTTAAATTATTTATTTATCTATTTAAGTTATGTACTTTTGTATGTACATATAGATGCTGTTTTTGGACAGATCCATTAGAGTTTGAGCAGAAATTTGTCGTATAGGAATTAACTATACACAATAACACATTAACAAAATGATTTTTCACATGAATGGCTTTTGAAGTATTACCTTTGTGACATGAAAAAAGCACAAGTAATGTAAAAAAAATAAATAAATGGCGTTTACTTTTTTATATCAAAATAAAACACAAGGCAGTTTGGCTAATGAAGATGAAGTCTAATAAACAAGCTTTGTTCTTCTCTAACAACGCATCCTTGTAGTTCAGTGCAATTTGGCCAATCAAACTGAAGAGGTGTGACACCTCTCACGTCGAATACACAATCTTCACAGCCAGCATTCAAATTCGATGAGATGACAAAACATTATAGCTAGTACTGATGCTATTTGAACACTCGTACAGTTTGCAGTTAAATAAATGAGGAGTGAACATCGCAGTAAACAAAGTAAAGACTTTATAAACAAGTTGTGACAATGTTCACAACACATCACCTGCTGCATGTTTCCTCACCTCATTAACTCTCAGTCACAGCAGCTGATGGACGCTGTATTGACAAAATAAAAGTAACATCAAATGAACTTTGCGCCTATAACAATCCGGATGTTTCTTTTCCTCCTTGGTCCGGAGGACACGACGTCCAAAGTTTCCAAAAACAATTTGAAACGCGGACTCGTCAGACCACAGAACACATTTCCACTTTGCATCAGTCCATCTTAGATGAGCTCGGGCCCAGCGAAGCCGGCTGCGGTTCTGGGTGTTGTTGATAAACGGCTTTCGCTTTGCATAGGAGAGTTTTAACTTGCACTTACAGATGTAGCGACAAACTGTAGTTACTGACAGTGATTTTCTGAAGTGTACCTGGGCCTATGCGGTGATATCCTTTACACACTGGTGTCGGTTTTTGAGGCAGTACCGCCTGAGGGATCGAAGGTCACAGGCATTGAATGTTGGTTTTCAGCCTTGCTGCTTATGTGCAGTGATTTCTCCAGATTCTCTGAACCTTTTGATGATATTACGGACTGTAGATGGTGAAATCCCTAAATTCCTTGCAATAGCTGGTTGAGAAATGTTGTTCTTAAACAATTTGCTCAGGCATTTGTTCAAAAAGTCGTGACCCTCGCCCCATCCTTGTTTGTGAATGACTGAGCATTTCATGGAAGCTGCTTTTATACCCAATCATGGCACCCACCTGTTCCCAATTAGCCTGTTCACCTGTGGGATGTTCCACATAAGTGTTTGTTGAGCATTCCTCAAAATTCTCAGTCTTTTTTGCCACTTGTGCCAGCTTTTTTGAAACATGTTGCAGGCATCAAATTCCAAATGAGCTGATATTTGCAAAAAATAACAACGTTTTCCAGTTCGAATTGAACATTGGTTGAAAAGGATTTGCAAATCATTATATTCTGTTTTTATTTACCATTTACACAACGTGCCAACTTCACTGGTTTTGGGTTTTGTAGTTTTTGAAGCATTCCATCCCCGTTACTCTCATAATCCGATCTCTTGCGTAATGACAACGAGCAGGAGGGTGCAGAGACGAGGACAATAATAGTGCTTACACCCCTCATAGTTTACACGCGTCACATCCTCACAAATACATGCATGTTGAGTGTCGTTTGGAACATTTTGGCCATGAGTCCCCCGATATAGTAAATCCTGACGTGGGAGGATGAGTCATCATCCTTCATCCAGGCCTTGAGGTGTGTTGCTGCTGTTGAGACTGATGCAGAGGGTCTGTATGGCACTGTGATGTCAGAGCTGTCGCCCACAAACACAATGTTGTTGTTTTTTTTTTTTTTAGAAACAACACACTGTGGAGTAATTTATATACTCCTAAACCAGGGGTGCCCACACTTTTTCAGCAGGCGAACTACTTTTTAAATGACCTAGTCGAGGTGATCTCCCTCATATATATATATATATATATATATATATATATATATATATATATATATATATATATATATATATATATATATATATACATTAGTGTTGTCCCGATACCAATATTTTGGTAACGGTACAAGTACCAAAATGTATTTCCATACTTTTTGGTACTTTTTGATACTTTTTGAAATAAAGGGGACCACAAAACAACAACAATCTTAGGGTACATTAAACATATATTTATTATTGCAATTTTGTCCTTAAATAAAATAGTGAACATACTAGACAACTTGTCTTTTAGTAGTAAGTAAACAAACAAAGGCTCATAATTAGTCTGCTGACATATGCAGTAACATATTCTGTCATTTATCATTCTATTATTTTGTCAACATTATTAAGGACAAGCGGTAGAAAATTGGTTATTAATCCACTTGTTCATTTACTATTAATATCTGCTTATTTTCTCTTTTAACCTGTTCTGTCTACACTTCGGTTAAAATGTAATAATAACTTATTCTTCTGTTGTTTGATGCTTTACATTGCAAATACAATATATATGTATATATATGTATGTATATATGTATATATATATATATATATATATATATATATATATATATATATATATATATATCAATGATATAATATATATATATATATATATATATATATATATATATATATATATATATATATATATATCAACGATATACATTAAAAAAATATATATATATATATAAATATTATATATATATACAGTATACATATATACAAACCCTGTTTCCATATGAGTTGGGAAATTGAGTTAGATGTAAATATAAACGGAATACAATGATTTGCAAATCATTTTCAACCCATATTCAGTTGAATATGCTACAAAGACAACATATTCGATGTTCAAACTGATAAACTTTTTTGTTGTTGCAAATAATCATTAACTTTAGAATTTGATGCCAGCAACACGTGACAAAGAAGTTGGGAAAGGTGGCAATAAATACTGATAAAGTTGAGGAATGCTCATCAAACACTTATTTGGAACATCCCACAGGTGAACAGGCAAATTGGCAACAGGTGGGTGCCATGATTGGGTATAAAAGTAGATTCCATGAAATGCTCAGTCATTCACAAACAAGGATGGGGCGAGGGTCACCACTTTGTCAACAAATGCGTGAGCAAATTGTTGAACAGTTTAAGAAAAACATTTCTCAACCAGCTATTGCAAGGAATTTAGGGATTTCACCATCTACGGTCCGTAATATCATCAAAGGGTTCAGAGAATCTGGAGAAATCACTGCACGTAAGCAGCTAAGCCCGTGACCTTCGATCCCTCAGGCTGTACTGCATCAACAAGCGACATCAGTGTGTAAAGGATATCACCACATGGGCTCAGGAACACTTCAGAAACCCACTGTCAGTAACTACAGTTGGTCGCTACATCTGTAAGTGCAAGTTAAAACTCTCCTATGCAAAGCGAAAACCGTTTATCAACAACACCCAGAAACGCTGTCGGCTTCGCTGGGCCTGAGCTCATCTAAGATGGACTGATACAAAGTGGAAAAGTGTTCTGTGGTCTGACGAGTCCACATTTCAAATTGTTTTTGGAAACTGTGGACGTCGTGTCCTCCGGACCAAAGAGGAAAAGAACCATCCGGATTGTTATAGGCGCAAAGTTGAAAAGCCAGCATCTGTGATGGTATGAGGGTGTATTAGTGCCCAATACAAATCTTTTTCAACTTATATTCAATTGAATAGACTGCAAAGACAAGATATTTAATGTTCGAATTTAGAAACTTTATTTTTTTTTTGCAATTAATCATTAACTTAGAATTTAATGGCAGCAACAGATTGCAAAAAAGTTGGCACAGGGGCATTTTTACCACTGTGTTACATGGCCTTTCCTTTTAACAACACTCAGCAAACGTTTGAAAATGAAGAGACACATTTTTGAAGCTTTTTAGGTAGAATTTTTTCCCATTCTTGCTTGATGTACAGCTTAAGTTGTTCAACAGTCCGGGGTCTCCGTTGTGGTATTTTAGGCTTCTAAATGCGCCACAAATTTTCAATTGGAGTCAGGTCTGCAATACAGGCAGGCCAGTCACTCTTTTACTGTGAAGCCACGCTATTGTAACTTGTCGCTTGGCATTGTCTTGCTGAAATAAGCAGGGGCGTCCATGATAACGTTGCTTGGATGGCAACATATGTTGCTCCAAAACATGTATGTACCTTTCAGCATTAATGGTGCCTTCCCAGATGTGTACGTTACCCATGCCTTGGGCACTAATACACCCCCATACCATCACAGAATCTGGCTTTTGAACTTTGCGCCTATAACAATCCGGATGGTTCCTTTCCTCTTTGTTCCGGAGGACACGACGTCCAAAGTTTCCAAAAACAATTTGAAATGTGGACTTGTCAGACCACAGAACACTTTTCCACTTTGCATCAGTCCATCTTAGATGAGCTCGGGCCCAGCAAAGTCGGTAGCGTTTCTGGGTGTTGTTGATAAATGGCTTTCGCTTTGCATAGTAGAGTTTTAACTTGCACTTGCAGATGTAGCAACAAACTGTAGTTACTGACAGTGGTATTTTGAAGTGTTCCTGAGCCCATGTGGTGATGTCCTTTACACACTGATGTCAGTTTTTGATGCAGCATCGCCGGAGAGATCAAAGGCCACGGGCATTCAATGTTACGTGCAGTGATTTCTCCAGATTCTATGAACCTTTTGATGATATTACATGGTGAAATCCCTAAATTCCTTGCAATAGCTCGTTTAGAAATGTTGTTCTTAAACTGTTGGGCAATTTGTTCACACATTTGTTCACAAAGTGGTGACCCTCGCCCCATCCTTGTTTGTGAATGACTGAGCATTTCATGGAAGCTGCTTTTATACCCAATCATGGCACCCACCTGTTCCCAATCAGCCTGTCCACCTGTGGGATGTTCCAAATAAGTGTTTGATGAGCATTCCTCAACTTTCTCAGTCTTTTTTGCCACTTGTGCCAGCCTTTTTGAAACATGTTGCAGGCATCAAATTCCAAATGAGCTAATATTTGCAAAAAATAAAAATGTTTTCCAGTTTGAACGTTAAATATCTTGTCCTTGGATATAGGTTGAAAAGGATTTGCAAATCATTGTATTCTGTTTTTATTTACGATTTGCACAACGTGCCAACTTCACTGGTTTTGAGGTTTGTATTTTGAGAGGTATTTATTGAAGTCTGACTTTTTTTGAGGAGAAAGAAGTTTTTACTGTATTTTATAATATTCAATTAAGATTATGGCATATACCACTTAATTGGTTGTTTGAGTAAGCAGGGTGCACAATACGAGACAAATTGAGGCTGACGTCGCATTAAAATGTTGTTATTAAGTGTATCATGGGACACGATAATACATTTTAAATCAACATGGAGCACAGTGGAAGTGTGCAGGTTGGCATATTCTCCCATGCTTTCAAGGTATAATTTTTGCGCTTGAGAACCTTCTCTGTGACTTATTCTGTTTGTTTGACATTGTCGTTACTGCCACAAGTGGTGGACAAGTTTATTACAACTGAGCACTACTGCGGCCCAAACAGACCACAGCTGAGAAAAATATTTTTTCAGCCGCCCTCTAGGGCAGGGTTTTCTAACCATATTGCCTTTGGGGCCCGAATATTCCACTCCAGAGGAGCTCAGGGCCCACTCAAATATTTACACTGAATTAGTAATCTTACTCTTCATTTTAATTTTCTTCAATATTTGCAGTGCTAAACTAAACACAAATATATTTTAATAGATGCATTAAATAAAATAAAAAATATAAAAATAAAATTAAAATAAATACATTCAGTTTAAATGTAATAATTCATATTTTTCAATACATGTCTCTAAACTAAACTGTCAAAAATAAATATAGCTTTAGTTGTATTTTTTGTGCTTAGGAAACTTCAGACTTGTTTAATTTGTTTTTACTGCCACTCGTGGTGTAACAGTGTATTACAACTGAGTATCCGAAAAACATATTTTCTTTGCCGCTCGAGGGCAGGCTTTTGTAACCATTTTGCCTTCGGGGCCCAAATATTCCACTCCAGAGGAGCTTGTGGCCCACTCAAATATTTACACTGAATTAGTAATCTTACTCTTCTTTTTAATCTTCTTCAATATTTGCAGTGCTAAAGTAAATACAAATATATTTTAATAGATAAATTAAATTGAAAAAATATATAATAATGAAATTAAAATGAATACATTCAATTTAAATGTAATAATTAATATTTTTCAAAATATGTCTCTAAACTAAACTGTCAAAATAAATATAGCTTTAGTCGTATTTTTTGTGCTTAGGAAACTTCAGACTTGTTTAGTTTTTTACTGCCACTCATGGTGGAAAAGTGTATTACAACTGAGTATCCGAAAACATATTTTATTAGCCGCTCTCTAGGGCAGGCTTTTGTAACCATTTTGCCTTGAATTAGTAATCTTACTCTTCATTTTAATCTTCTTCAATATTTGCAGTGCTAACATAAATACAAAAATATGTTAATAGATGAATGTAATTAAATAAAAATATAATAATGAAATAAATATGAATACATTTAATTTAAATGTAATAATTATTATTTTTCAAAATATGTCTCTAAACTAAACTGTCAAAATAAATATAGCTTTAGTCGTATTTTTTGTGCTTCGGAAACTTCAGACTTGTTTAGTTTGTTTTTACTGCCACTTGTGGTGGTAAAGTGTATTACAACTGAGTATCCGAAAAACATATTTTTTTAGCCGCCCTCTAGGGCAGGGTTTTGTAACCATTTTGCCTTCGGGGCCCATATATTCCACTCCAGAGGAGCCCACTCAAATATTTACACTAAATTAGTAATCTTATTCTTCATTTTAATCTTCTTCAATATTTGCAGTGTTAAAATAAATACAAATATATTTTAATAGATAAATTAAATTACATAAAAATATAAACATTAAATAAAAATGAATACATTCAATTTAAATGTAATAATTAATATTTTCAATATATGTCTCTAAACTAAACTGTCAAAATAAATATAGCTTTAGTCGTATTTTTTGTGCTTAGGAAACTTCAGACTTGTTTAGTTTGTTTTTACTGCCACTTGTGGTGGTAAAGTGTATTACAACCAAGTATCCGAAAAACATATTTTTTTAGCCGCCCTCTAGGGCAGGCTTTTGTAACCATTTTGCCTTCGGGGCCCATATATTCCACTCCAGAGGAGCCCACTCAAATATTTACACTAAATTAGTAATCTTACTCTTCATTTTAATCTTCTTCAATATTTGCAGTGCTAAAATAAATACACATATATTTTAATAGATAAATTAAATTGCATAAAAATATAAACATTAAATAAAAAGGAATACATTCAATTTAAATGTAATAATTAATATTTTTCAATATATGTCTCTAAGCTAAACTGTCAAAAAGAAATATAGCTTTAGTCGTATTTTTTGTGCTTAGGAAACTTCAGACTTGTTTAGTTAGTTTGTACTGCCACTCGTGGTGGAAAAGTGTATTACAACTGAGTATCCGAAAAACATATTTTTTTAGCCTGGGGCCCACTCAAATATTTACACTGAATTAGTAATCTTACTCTTCATTTTAATCTTCTTCAATATTTGCAGTGCTAAAATAAATACAAACATATTTTAATAGATAAATGTAATTAAATAAAAATATACTAATGAAATAAAAATGAATAAATTCAATTTAAATGTAATAATTAATATTTTTCAATTTGTGTCTCTAAACTAAACAGCTTTAGTCCTATTTTTTGTGCTTAGGAAACTTCAGACTTGTTTAGTTTGTTTTTACTGCCACTCGTGGTGGTAAAGTGTATTACAACTGAGTATCCGAAAAACATATTTTTTTAGCCGCCCTCTAGGGCAGGGTTTTCTAACCAGTTTGCCTGGGGCCTGGAGCCTGGGGCCCACTCAAATATTTACACTGAATTAGTAATCTTACTCTTCATTTTAATCTTCTTCAATATTTGCAGTGCTAACATAAATACAAATATATTTTAATAGATACATACATTAAATAAAATATATAATAATGAAATTAAAATGATTACATTTAATTTAAATGTAATAATTAATAGTTTTCAGTATAACTAAATTGTCAAAATAAATATAGCTGTAGTCGTATTTTTTGTGCTTAGGAAACCTCTCTTTGACTTCAGACTTGTTTAGTTTGTTTTTACTGCCACTCGTGGTGGTAAAGTGTATTACAACTGAGTATCCGAAAAACATATTTTTTTAGCCGCCCTCTAGGGCAGGCTTTTGTAACCATTTTGCCTTCGGGGCCCGAATATTCCACTCCAGAGGAGCCTGGGGCCCACTCAAATATTTACACTGAATTAAAAATCTTACTCTTTATTTTAATCTTCTTCAATATTTGCAGTGCTTAAATAAATACAAACATATTTTAATAGATAAATGTAATTAAATAAAAATATAATAATGAAATAAAATGAATACATTCAATTTAAATGTAATAATTCATATTTTTCAAGTATTTTTTTTAGCCGCCCTCTAGGGCAGGGTTTTCTAACCAGTTTGCTTGGGGCCTGGAGCCTGGGGCCCACTCAAATATTTACACTGAATTAGTAATCTTACTCTTCATTTTAATCTTCTTCAATATTTGCAGTGCTAAAATAAATACAAATATATTTTAATAGATAAATAAAATTAAATAAAAAAATATAATAATGAAATTAAAATGATTACATTCCATTTAAATGTAATAATTAATATTTTTCAGTATAGCTAAATTGTCAAAATAAATATAGCTGTAGTCGTATTTTTTGTGCTTAGGAAACCTCTCTTTGACTTCAAACTTGTTTAGTTTGTTTTTACTGCCACTCGTGGTGGAAAAGTGTATTACAACCGAATATCCGAAAAACAGATTTTTTTTTTTGCCAGCCCTCTAGTAGGCCCTGCGGTTAAGAAACAATACACATTTACAACGTTTTTAACTTCATGGCAATACAAAAATTTAGTTTTTTTTACTCGACAATGTGGGTCAATTGAAGATTTAGCACAAAGGGCCGAGCTGTAAAGTGTGACATGTGATAGAGATCATGTTGTTTCAATGCACATCCTCAGGGTGACTCAGCGGAACAAACTTTGAAGAAGTCACCGCCCACACGGTTGCACAAAATGTTGCAATATGTTCTCTTAATCTTTACCGTGTATGGAATAATACATAATGTGCAGCCTCCGGCTCTTGTTCCATGAAGTAAGTGACTCATCATTAGATAATTTACAAAAGTTACATAACCGCGCTGTACTTTCTTCCTGTGGGTGACTGCTGTTGCATAAGGGTACATCTATAAATCTCCAACTATGGATATTAGTACATGTTTCAGAAATATTCCAATGGTTTACTTCTCTGTCATGTGCATACAACACCTGAAATTGTCGTTCTGGTGCAATTTTTCTTTGTCGTTTCTGCCCAACATGATTAAAGCATCATTTCCATCACACTGCATGTTTTTTTCTCTGCCAAAATGACTTGAATAAGGGATGTTTTTGAAACTTTTAATACCATTGCACACATAGATGTATCCTATTGGCAAAGTATTATCAGTGTGGCTTGTTTACTATATATTTATGTTTTATTGTGTGATTATAAAACATAAGACCCTCATTGCAATGTAAAAATGAATGCATGTTTAGGCAGATGAAAAAATGCATGATTGGATCCAAAACCGGTGAAGTTGGCACGTTGTGTAATTTGTAAATAAAAACAGGATGGATGGCGACATATGTTACTCCAAAACCTGTATGTACCTTTCAGCATTAATGGTGCTTTCACAGATGTGTAAGTTACCCATGTCTTGGGCACTAATACACCCCCATACCATCACAGATGCTGGCTTTTCCACTTTGCGCCTGTAACAATCCGGATGGTTCTTTTCCTGTTTGGTCCGGAGGACACGACGTCCACAGTTCCAAAATTAATTCGAAATGTGGACTCGTCAGACCACAGTACACTTTTCCACTTTGGGTGTTGTTGATAAATGGCTTTTGCTTTGCATAGTAGAGTTTTAATTTGCACTTACAGATGTAGCGACAAACTGTACTGACAGTGGTTTTCTGAAGTGTTCCTGAGCCCATGTGGTGATGTCCTTTACACACCGATGTCACTTTTTGATGCAGTACCGCCTGAGGGATCGAAGGTCCCTAATACATGCAGTGATTCCTCCAGATTCTCATAACCCTTTGATGGTAATACAGACCGTAGATGGTGAAATCCCTAAATTCCTTGAGAAATGTTGTTCTTAAACTGTTGGACAATTTGCTCACGCATTTGTTCACAAAGTGGTGAATGACTGAGCATTTCCCGGAAGCTGCTTTTAAACCCAATCATGACACCCACTTGTTCCCAATTAGCCTGTTCACCTGTGGGATGTTCCAAATAAGTGTTTGATGAGCATTCCTCAACTTTCTCGGTCTTTTTTGCCACTTGTGCCAGCTATTTTGAAACATGTTGCAGGCATCAAATTCCAAATGAGCTAATATTTGCAAAAAATAACAAAGTTTTTTTAGTTCTAACGTTAAGTATCTTGTCTTTGAAGTCCATTCAATTGAATATAGGTTGAAAAGGATTTGCAAATCATTGCATTTTGTTTTTATTTATGATTTACACAACATGCCAAATTTCACTGGTTTTGGGGTTTGTAAACTAAAGTCAATATGAAGAACGATTACATGTCCAACCCCGCAAAATCATTTCCCCCCTCATATACATATGTATATAGCCACCGATTTGACAAGTGCAAAATGCAAAAAACAAAAACAAAAAAACCCCAATATAATTAAATATTCTATTATTATCATTATTATTATCATGTTATTTTACTTAAATTATTTATTTAAATAATATTTGTGTACCTTTACATTCAAGTAAAATGACCAATGCGTGTTTTTTATTTTATTTTACCGACTTCTGGTTGGAGAATCACTCATGAATTATCTCCATCGTCAGGATGAATTGATTTTAAAATATTCAGATCCGTCAATTCATCTGTGCACCACCTTGCTGCCAAAAAAATAAAAAATCATCTAGAGAAACAACAATTACAAAAAAGTTGCAGTCTTCATTTTGATTCTCTAAATGTTGAATTGTTTTTATTTTGGATTATACTGCCCTCTGGTGGTAAATCTTATTAAAGCCACACACTCAAATAACACACATAATGTTATATTATGCAGACGTACATATCATTATAAATATGTCCACATTTTATTACATCCAAATATCTTACAGTACACATTTTAAAAAAACACTCTACAATAATACTCACCTGGATCTAAATTTAAATACAGTAAGTAGGTTTAATTGTTATTCATTTTACGACTGTTTTACGGCAGTTATTTTCGTGTACACCGTCACTGTTACCATGGTTTTCTTTCTTAAACTGCACAGAAACCTGAATGTTAAATGACAAAGAAATCAATATTTTTTTCTCACTACTTTATTTACATCAAATACGTCAATTCACAATACCGATTATTTAAAAATCTACTATTTGTCAGGCTGAAGATATATAATTAAGTTACAGTATGTGTTTTGTTAAAAAAAAAAAAAACATTTGGAAAAATACATTTAAAAGTATATCAAACAAGCCTTTAACGATGTGAGTCAGTAGCGTCCCCTTGCGTCATTCATTGCAATGACAGGAAAGTGAAAGTTGTTGAAAATTGGCGATAATACTCCCTGATTTTTTTTTTTAAATGCACCCCTTGTCCATGTTTATATTCTTGTTCCCTTTTAGTCCTAAGTAAGTTTTTTTTTAAATACAAAACATTAATGAGACATTTAACTATCACAGAACATGATGTCTCAAGGCTCCGTCATATATGCAAGTCCCGGAAGTGACGTACATCGAGCACTACTGCCTACTGGCGCTGACGAGACGCGGAGCCGCCATCTTGGAGTGGTGATCCGCTCCACTCAGTGCAATTCATTTGGCTGGAGCAATGAACTCTCAGCGGAGTTAATTCAATTTACCTCACTGAATACCACTGATTTTCACACGTTTTTTTTGTCATACGTGTAGTTATGATAAAAGACACATGTTTTATTATTCATAGTTTGCTTAACAGTAATAGAATATTCTTATATGCTATAAGTGACCAGACGTCCGAGATCAAAACTGAGAATATAATCCCAGAGAAGGGGGAAAAAACCGGTCTATATATTTTAGGGACCTATAGACTGTATCTCTGTTGCTGCAACAGCAGAGAGTTTATTCTGTCTTGACACTTTGTATTAATATTTTGTATTACATTCTTCCCTTAAATGATAATGTTTACAGTGATTGTTTTATATGTATTTTTTATGTATGTCGCTTTGGATAAAAGCATCTGCCAAATACTTAAACATAAACATATAAAAGCTATACTAAATTTAGACTTGTATAATACTGTATAGCCACTGTCCATATATTACCCCCCCCTAAACCAGGGGTGCTCATTACGTCGATCGCGAGCTACCGGTCGATCTCGGAGGGTGTGTCAGTCGATCGCCAGCCAGGCATTAAAAAAATAGTCCTAAAAATGAGCGATCATAAATCTTCACTATGACGTCACTTTCGTCACTTGATTGACATTCACGGCACCCGAGGGTCTTCTGAGATGCTGCTGGCTGCTGCCAGCTCATTAAAATTACCGACTGGAAGGCGAGAAACACTTTATTTCAACAGACTCTGGCGCCGTACCTGTTGTCAAAACTCCAAAGACCGACTGCACAGTTGCGCTAACAAAATAAGAGTCTCAGAAAGCTGGCGTGCACAAGCTAGCAAGCTACGGAGTTTGCCGACAATGTATTTCTAAAGTGTATACAAAGGAGTACGGAAGCTGGACAAACAAGATGCCAAAAACCAACCACTTTCATGTGGTATTGGACAGAAAGGAGGAATTTTTTCTCCTCCATTCGAAAATGCGGACGTTTTTAGCACCACTGTCTGATTCCAATCAATGCAAGTTATCAGAATCAGGTAATACACCAACTTATATTCTTGTCTTCATGAAAGAAAGGAATCTATATGTGTTAAACATGCCTGTATTATCTTTAAACACCTTAACTTGTTAACAATATTAACTATATGTGTTAAACATGCTTGCATTATCTTTAAACACCTTTAACTTATTAACAATATTAACTATATGTGTTAAACATGCTTGTATTATCTTTAAAGACCTTTAACTTATTAATAATATTAACTATATGTATTAAACATGCTTGTATTATCATTAAACACCTTTAATTTATTAACAATATTAACTATGTGTTAAACATGATTGCATTATCATTAAACACCTTTAATGTATTAACAATATTAACTATATGTGTTAAACATGCTTGCATTATCATTAAACACTTTTAACTTATTAACAAAAACATATATTTCATAAATAAGTAAATATAAATTATATATATGAATGAGGTAGATCCCCACGATTTGATCAATTGAAAAGTAGCTCGCCTGCAGAAAAAGTGTGAGCACCCCTGCCCTACACAATCTGGACTGTGGTCCTAATGTTTACCCCTGTTGGCTTTTACAATCTTTATCTTCATCATTTATTTCAACTTTATGTTATTCAAGTATGACATTTTTAAATTTAATTAATTTCACTGACAAGCAATTCTATTATGGTCATACTCTTGTTTGCTAGCGGCTACGATTTCATTACTATTGAAGATATTTGCTCCTTCTCAACTCTGTGGTAATATTCTTTTCACAAAATACAACCAATAGTACGTTAATGTTAAATCTTACTTGTGAAAAGTAATCCCCCGATTCCTATTTTCAACAGTCCACTCAGTTTAGGCTGCTCGCCGGCTCCTCATCACCACTTCAAGATGGCGGCCGAATTTTTCGCGTCACAGCAGCCAATGCTGTATCTACTTATAAGATGTCTATGGCGCTGATTCCTTTGGAGGTATTTTTTATTTTATTTTTTACTTTAAATATGCTCAACTTTAACACAGGCTTTTAAAAAATTGATCCATTCATCCATTATTTATGACAGCAAGAAAAAAACAAGGGAATCATTTCATAATAATGTTGTTATCAAATACTTATAGTCCCATTTATGTATTTCAAGTAAGTACTTATGTGAAGAATCATTCCTCGGGAAAACTGTTTACACGTTTTTGAGCTTGGATAAATAATCCTCCATATTGATAGCCAATTGCATTAATTTATTCAGCAGAGCAATAAAATATATTTCTTGCACCTGAATAGTGGCAAAAAGAAACAACCCACTGGCTTCTTCTCTGACAAGAGACGGTAGCGACATGCACCCGCTAGCTCATGTACGCCCCCTTCTTGGTGGAGAATACAACACCTCTGAGTATGTTTTTCTGTATTTACATTAAATACATCACAAAGGCTGTAGATTCCACACTGTAGAAAGTCATGGTGTTAAAAATGTTTCTGCAAACATTATATAGACGACATTATGACAAACAGAAATAGCCGCCAATCTGCAAAGTGCTGACTTTCCACCGCGTCATCGTCCAGTGTACTCAGGACTAGGCGTAGTGCACTAAACTGTAAGTTGGCTTGCACACGAAAACCTAAAGCGGCAGCCTCATATCAGGTTTATTCCCTGTATATGAACAGAACATGTATTTATTAATTACATTCACTAATGTTTACTTAACAAAAAGTTAATATTTAATAGACAAATATTATTTTAATTTAATGTAATTATTTATAATTTTTTGGCTTTCATGTTTACCGTAGGAAAACAATGCTGCTCGAGCAACACACACAGGGCGCCCACAATATTTCAGCACACGCGTTTGTGATTTATCACGGCTGAAACTGTTTTGCGGGCACTATTTTGTGTTCTTAACCTTTTTGATCTCTGGGCGCAACTTTTCCACTACAGAGGGGCCTGGGGCCCACTGAAATACTAACACTAAATTAGTCCTCTTACTCTTGATCTTTAATTGTGTTCAATAATTATATCTAACCTACTTACAGTTTACAAGCTTGTCGAATGATATGAAAGCATGTGTTAATCACAAAGATTATTATTTATTAAACACATAAACCTTCGGCTTAGGTCAGGCTGATTCTAAGAATAAGCATTAGGCAAATATAATGCTAAAAAGGGACTAATGCATAACTGACAATAATAAATAGGTTTCTTAAATAAACTGTCAATAAAATTAAAGTGCAAATGAAAATACAGCTTCCCTAATTTAATCCTAATTTTTTTCCTTAAAAAAACTCTCTATGACTTTAGCTACAGACTTCTTCTGTTTGTTTGATATTGTCATTACTGCCACAAGTGGTGGAAAAGTGTACTACAACAGAGTACCGCTGCGGGTCATACAGACCACAGATGAGGAACAGATATTTTTTGGCGGCCCAACAATGGTTAAGAAACACTAATTTAGTACATCTGAAAGGTTTGTGCAAACTAACAGTAAGGAGGCGATCATGCTGCAAAGACACTCTATTCAGCAATATCATTTTATAATTTTATAGCTGCTGGATGACTTAACGGGCTGATTAAAATGAATTGAACTGATGCTTTTTTGTGTCTGGTGGGTTTTTTTTGGTTGGATTTTGGAAATATCTTATTATAAATGTCTTACAATATGCATTTTCCTGTGTTTGGATCATTAGAGACATGAGTGCGCTGCTGTTGTCATGGTCCACCCCATTGTTGCAGAGCGCAAGTCAGCTCGCTCAAAATATTGAAATTCTATATTCTGTAATTTATTTTCCGACATGTTGCAATGACAAACTGGAGACATGTGGTACGTCATTTTGTAATTGTGTACCGTATTCGTAATGAACAAAAACCACAACCACAGTGCAGGAAAGGTGTTCCCCATTGTAGATGCGCGAGGCTTGTTTGGCATTGCAAAACAGGCTGGAGGCCATAATGATTTGAGTGTGGAGGAAACTGAGTGTTTCCATGGCCACGGACAGCAGTACACGCAAAAACCTCATTTAAATAAGGCGATCTGCACCACTTTTCAATTGCACACGCAGTCTTAGTAGATCACACACAACAAGCAAATTTATATATTGCACACGCTGTTTAGCACGTGGTATTCCGATCTTAGTACAAAACCCAAAACCAGTGAAGTTGGCACTTTGTGTAATTTGTAAATAAAAACAGAATACAATGATTTGCAAAATCCTTTTCAACTTATATTCAATTGAATAGACTGCAAAGACAAGATATTTAATGTTCGAACTGAGCAGAAGCACTTACCACAGAACACTTTTCCTCTTTGCATCAGTCCATCTTAGATGAGCTTGGGCCTAGCGTTTCTGGGTGTTGTTGATAAATGGCTCTGGCTTTGCATAGTAGAGTTTTAACTCACACTTACAGATGTAGCGACACACTGTAGTTACTGACAGTGTTTTTTTTTAAGTGTTCCTGAGCCCATGTGGTGATATCCTTTACACACTGATGTCGCTTTTTGATGCAGTACCGCCTGAGGGATCGAAGGTCCGTAATATCATCGCTTACGTATAAGGATATCTCCAGATTCTCTGAACCTTTTGATGATATTACGGACTGTAGATGGTTAAATCCCTAAATTCCACGCAGTAGCTCGTTGAGAAATGTTGTTCTTAAAATGTTGGACAATTTGCTCACGCATCCATCATTGTTTGTGAATGACTGAACATTTTATGGAAGCTGCTTTTATACTCAATCATGGCACCCACCTGCTCCCAATTAACCTTTTCACCTTTGAGATGTTCCAAATAAGTGTTTGATGAGCATTCCTCAAATTTCTCAGTCTTTTTTGCCATGTGTGCCAGCTTTTTTGAAACATGTTGCAGGCATCGAATTCCAAATGAGCTTATATTTGCAAAAAATAACAACGTTTTCCAGTTCAAATGTTAAATATCTTGTCTTTGCAGTCTATTCAATTGAATATAAGTTGAAAAGGATTTGCAAATCATTGTTTTGAGTTACCATTTACACATTGTGCCAACTTCACTGGTTTTGGATTTTAGTAGATCAGGACCTAAGGGTGAACGAGACGTGTCTTGGAGAAGAAAAACAAGTTAAATTATGTTTTTGATCACAAATCCGATCATTTGCAGCGTTGGAAATGGTAAATTGCAAAAACCACTGTCTATAAAAGTTTTTCCAACACATTAATTTTTCATCCTCTCATTCTAGTATTTGACAGGAAGTCATATTTGGATATCTGCTTTAAAGTCAAATAAGTCAAGGTCCATTCTTTTTTCCAGCCATCTGCCCGTTGAGGCCACCGGACTCCCAGCGTTGCCAGAGACCGGACTTCTGACTTCCTGCTCTGTGCACGCGCGCCCCCTGCGGTGAGACAAAGAGTATTTGGAAAATGGATGGATTACTTTCCTGTAACAAGACAGAATCAATATACAGAAGGATGTGTTTGCATTGCAAGAACAAATAATGAAAAAAAAACAAGTATTGGCTAAGCCTTCAACACCTGCTGTGTGAGTGCAGAACTAGTGCAATCATGACCTTTGACCTCATTAATACATGTTTTTTCCTTACTTGTGAGGTACTAATAGACAATACTTGTGCTTATAACCCATTTTCTGAGACAAAACTGTCGATCATTCTTCCTCTACAAAAAGTATTGAATTCCAACAGTATGAATATGACTTAAAAGGGAACTACACTTTTTTTTAGGGGAAATTTGCCCATCGTTCACAATCATTATGAGAGACAAGAAGATTATTATTATTATTATATATTTTTTTGCATTCTAACTAGGGATGTCCGATAATTGTTTTTTGCCGATATCCGATATTCCGATATTGTCCAACTCTTTAATTACCGATACCAATATCAACCGATACTGATATCAACCGATATATACAGTCGTGGAATTAACACATTATTATGCCTAATTTGGACAACCAGGTATGGTTAAGATAAGGTACTTTGAAAAAAAATTGATAAAATAAAATAAGATAAATAAATTAAAAACATTTTCTTGAATAAAAAAGAAAGTACAACAATATAAAAACAGTTACATTGAAACTAGTAATTAATGAAAATGAGTAAAATTAACTGTTAAAGGTTAGTACTATTAGTGGACCAGCAGCACGCACAATCATGTGTGCTTACGGACTGTATCCCTTGCAGACTTTATTGATATATATTGATATATAATGTAGGAACCTGAATATTAATAACAGAAAGAAACAACCCTTTTGTGTGAATGAGTGTGAATGAGGGGGTGAAATGTTTTTTTCTGGTATGGTGCACTAATTGAAAGTGTATCTTGTGTTTTTTATGTTGATTTAATAAAACAACAACATAAAAAAAACCCCAAAAAACGATACCGATAATAAAAAAACTGATACCGATAATTTCCGATATTACATTTTAACGCATTTATCGGCCGATAATATCGGCAGGCCGATATTATTGGACATCTCTAATTCTAACATGTAAAAATTGGCTCGTTCTTGGTTACTAGTGAAGTGTATTTCTGGTCTTGCCACCTTCTCCCGGGCAGAAGGGAGACAAGGCAGTGCGGCTGGATCAAAAGAGACATCTGAGACACTTTGCTGGACAAAAAGTTGCTTTATTACAAGCGAGCGTATCTGTAACGTATTATTTCATGTTTTGTTTGTACACAGCTAGCCAGACCAGCTTGCTTATTTGGGTAAGCACTCCATTTATGTCAAAATAGCTTGGCTTCAAATTCCATATTTATAGCGCCAAAGTCACGTTCACCTCACTCTCTCATCTTCTGTCTGCTCCACATCTCGCCCTTCCTCTGTGCTGGCTTCCAAAAGCAGCAGTTCATCCTCAGTATATGCAGCTTCAAAAAAAAAAGGTTGAGAATCCTCATTTGTCCAAAAGTAGTCGTCTTTGTTGTCTGTTACCGAGTCTGGCATGACTAGAAAACACTCGCGTTTGTTTCCGGAAGTAGGAACACACAGCTGTTGCCAGAAGTCGGAAGTGCGTTGTTATGGAAACGTAAATCAATGTGCGGTGGAAGTCAGTCAGTGATTAAAATGAACTAAAAACGGTAAATATTGAACATAATACATATTGTTATGAAGGTGTCTGTTACTACATTATATATATACTTGCAGTGTGCATATTGTACATATTACATATTGTTATGAAGGTATCTGTTACTACATTATATATATATATATATATATATATATATATACAGTATATATATATATATATATATATATATATATATATATATATATATATATATATATATATATATATATATATATATATATATATATATATATACATGCAGTGTGTATATTGTACATATTACATATTGTTATGAAGGTATCTGTTACTACATTATATATATATATATATATATATATATATATATATATATATATATATACATGCAATGTGTATATTGTGCATATTATATATTGTTTTGAAGGTTTCTGTTACTACATTATATACAGATATACTTGCAGTGTGTATATTGTACATATTACATATTGTTATGAAGGTGTTTGTTACTACATTATCTACATTATATATATACTTGCAGTGTGTATATTGTACATATTACATATTGTTATGAAGGTGTCTGTTACTACAATATATATATATATATATATATATATATATATATATATATATATATATATATATATATATATATATATATACTTTCAGTGTGTGTACAATATATATATATATATATATATATATATATATATATATATATATATACTTTCAGTGTGTGTATAAAACATATTACATATTGTTATGAATGTGTCTGTTACTACATTATATATACAGTACTTACAGTGTGTATATAAAACATTGATGGAGGGTTTTGAAGTTGTTTTAGAGAGCTTTGAAGGCTTCCATTAGCCACAACTTTTAAGTGTTTTTTTGTCATAGCTATAATTGTAAAAAAAAAAAAGTGTTCTTGTCTCTTATGATTGTGAACAATAGCAAAACAACAATTCTCCCTTAATACTAACACAACACCACGTTATTGTAAAAACAAAGAAACAAAAACACAGGTACATAAAACTTATAACCAAATATGAAACACAGCGTTGCATTAATTTAAAGTATTTTATATTACCTGAGTTTGTTCAGATTTGAGCCGCTCTGTCTTGCTTGGGGGTGGCCAAATGCGTTCCAGTTTACCTCGAGACAGTTGCTTACCGCCTGGAATGACATGGAACAAGTGGAAAATCAACTCGGTTGTGTTTAGTTATGGCATTTTCTCCTGTAAAGTGTTATTACAAATACAATCATACTTTTAACAGAGTTTTAGCAGCATGGTGGCCGCGCCCATTCAAAACCCCATAGAGATAATTGCTTATTTATCATCGCTTCAACGGCGTCATCGTGATATGTGTTTCCAAAACAACCGTATTGTTTAAATTTATATTGTAGCCGAACCTTTTCTCTAAAGATATATTGTCTAAAAAACATGTTTTCCTCATGGTTTTGGCCTATTTTGTGTGTTTTAATTACTTTTTAAAATAATACCGAAGCCCCAAAGCAGTTTTTAATTGGCTTCACTGCGGTAGAAGATGTCACACTTTTTAATTTTGCCCTAGGACCCATCAACCTATTTTTTTTACCTTTTTTTGTATAATCATATAGACATAACATACAAACAATATCTGGAATATAAATACATGACTATTAACCGTAATTATGTGATTGTTTAAAGAAAAAAGAAAATCTTTACACAACTTGTAAATATGAATAATTCCTTATTTCTTGATATCTAATTGTATATATATATATATATATATATATATATATATATATATATATATATATATATATATATATATATATAATAAACCCAAATCTATTGCTGTTAGTTGGTCACGACCTGGCCGTGGTATAATTAATTTCCACAAAGTAGCAATTATTGCTTATATATTTAATAGTTTCATAACTATAACACAAAAAAAACCTGTCTAAGACTTTCTAAATATAATTTTTAACATTACATAAGCCCTCTGGACATGAAATAACCTTTACAAGCCGCAAACTTTGAAGCGCAATGTCATTTTGGTGCCTTCCCAAACGGTCAAAAATCATAAAAATCCTTAACTTTAACATCTGTATTGCTACAATAATAAACATTTTAAAAATAAAATCCACTTACAGTACATTAACACATCGCCACACACACAGAAGCCCCTTTGGTGCCCTCACAAGTGACAATAAATCCCCCAAATCCTTAACTTTAACAACCATATTGCTACAATAATAAACATTTTAAAAAGTAAAATCCATTTACAGTACATTAACACATTGGCACACATACAGAAGTCCCTTTGGTGCCCTCACAAGTGACCAGAAATCCCCCAAATCCTTAACTTTAACAACCATATTGCTACAATAACAAACATTTTAAAAAGTAAAATCCACTTACAGCACATTAACACATCGGCACACACACAGAAGTCCCTTTGGTGCCCTCCCAAGCGACCAGAAATCCCCCAAATCCTTATCTTTAACCACCATGATCCTAAAATAATAAACATTTTAAAAAGTAAAATCCATTTACGGTACATTAACATATCGGTACACACACAGAAGTCCCTTTGGTGCCCTCAAAAGCGACCAGAAATCCCCCAAATCCTTAACGTCAACAACCATATTGCTACAATAATAAACATTTTAAAAAGTAAAATACATTTACAGTACATCAACACATCGGCACACACACAGAAGTCCCTTTGGTGCCCTCAAAAGCGACCAGAAATCCCCCAAATCCTTACCTTTAACCACCATAATGCTAAAATAATAAATATTTTAAAAAGTAAAATCCACTCACAGTATATTAACACATCGGCACACACACAGAAGACCCTTTGGTGCCCTCAAAAGCGACCAGAAATCCCCCAAATCCTTAACTTTAACCACCATAATGCTAAAATAATAAACCTTTTAAAAAGTAAAATCCACTTACAGTATATTAACACATCGGCACACACACAGAATACCCTTTGGTGCCCTCACAAGTGACCATAAATCCCCCAAATCCTTAACTTTAACCACCATATTGCTACATTAATAAACATTTTAAAAAGTAAAATCCATTTACAGTACATTAACACATCGGCACACACACAGAAGTCCCTTTAATGCCCTCAAAAGCGACCAGAAATCCCCCAAATCCTTAACTTTAACAACCATAATGCTAAAATAATGAAGTGAAGTGAATTATATTTATATAGCGCTTTTCTCTAGTGACTCAAAGCGCTTTTACATAGTGAAACCCAATTTCTAAGTTACATTTAAACTAGTGTGGGTGGCACTGGGAGCAGGCGGGTAAAGTGTCTTGCCCAAGGACACAACGGCAGTGACTCGGATGGTGGAAGCGGGGATTGAACCTTTAACCCTCAAGTTGCTGGCACGGCCACTCTACCAACCGAGCTATACCGCTTTAGGGCGGTATATACATTAACACATCAACACACACACAGAAGACCCTTTTGTGCCCTCACAAGCGACCAGAAATCACCAAAATCCTTAACTTTACAACCATATTTCTACAATAGGTGCTGCACGCAATGGCAACATTAACAAAGCGTTAATACACACAGACATGGTTGGCACACGGAGGCATATTTGCCGCGATCCAAACGTTTGTTAATCGAAAAGTTTGCAAATAGAGGGGTTGGTAAATCGAGGCTCCGCTGTGTGGCAATTAACTTTTGCCTTACACATTTTTTTTCAATTTAAGTTTAGTGCTTTTAAAACAACGGTGCAACTTATTTGCATTTCCCTCAAAGTTAAATCCCCTGATTGAATCCCCTGTTGCAGACGCATAACATTACTGTCAAATGCATTTCTCTTTTCACCTTGAGTCCCCCCTCAGAGGCTAAAAATACTGACAAACTCCCAGACTGGTTGCACTGTTGTGTCACGTCTCAGAGCTCCCCTGCTGGGCACGCGTCAACTTGCAACACACACGGAAATCACACCGATGAACTAAATAAACATCCTGGCTGCATTTTATTCCACACCAGTAAGGTATTCCCATCCAAACAATACCTAAACAAAGGTGTCTTCCTTCGAGCTGGCATCTTCTCAATTTGATGGGGCCAACTGCTCCTAGTTCCCGTTCCTTAACTGCTTGTGACAGGGTCTACCCTAGTGGCTAAACCTCTTCCTGGAATAACACGCTTAATGCTAATGGAGAAGGTCATTTATCAACGTGCCAGACGGGGTAAGAAGGTTAGGATGTGTCTAAGAAAAAGAAAGATCAAAGTGACACTTTTAGGGATACGATGGCACAGTAGCCATAGTGTGTGTCCGGGAAATATGCTCATTATCACCATTTTTGGTAGCAATTAAAAAAAACCTGGAGAAAAATTGAGAAATCTATATCAACACCAATATCAATTTGACAGCAGTTTTTGATTTAGTTTTCATAGTCTTTTAAAGAAAAAGTATTTACATTTTACTCATATTTTAGTCATGTCAATTAATTAATAATTTAAACATTTTAGTCGACTAAAATATAAAGTATAACGTACATTACATCTTTGAGGTTGTCTTGAAAGCACATTTTGTCATAACTTACTGCGAGGTTTGTTCTCCCGGGATGCAAACGGACTACTCCGGACAAGACGTGCAGGTAGGAACATATTTATTTTCTCAATTAATCCTACACATCACAAAGACCGGAACCCAACAAAAGAAAAGCGTGCCGTTCACACGAGAAGCTAACGAACCAAAAAATCTTAACGCGGGAAACATAGAAGCGAAACACTTAACGTGGACTATGGCATGGAACAAACAAGACGTACTGTGGCATGAAACAACTAACACTTATGTGGACACATCATTTCCTTTTTTTTTTTCATTATTTATTTATTTCAGGCAATGACATAAAAAAGTACAAAGTTGACAACACATAATAATACAAATTAATATAGTGCAAAGGTAATGTATAGTCTGTAATGCATGATTGTCCAGTTTTGCCTGAAAGGGAGTGGGAAGAAGATAAGTTATTTGATCCCACCCCCAGTTCTCCATTCAGTGATTATTCACTTGAGTTTCACTCTTACTTTGTTCAATGATTATAATACAGATGTTGTATCATAGTAGCATTACCACAGGTAACAATAATTATTACACTGTAACAATAATTTTTTATCAACAATGTAGGAATAATGAATATACCAACAATGGTAATAGACAACATAGCAATAATGGTAAGGAAACATTGAGCACATGTTAACACTTTGAGACAGCAGCAGGTCAAATTAAAAACCCTCATCTCTATATTTGAACCAAACCCCATGTTTGTATAATAGTTTAAATCGATTAATAGTTTGGCATTGCTTGTGTTGTAAGTCCAGTTTGTTCCATAGTTTTACTCCGCATAGAGACACACAAAAACGTTTACGAGTGGTTTGAGCTCTCGGTAATAAGACATATCCAAAGCCTCTCAAGTTATGAGCCTGCACTCGTCTTATAAAAAACGTTGTAGATTATGCGGCAATAATTTGTTAAATGCTTTATATAAAATTATTACTGTATTATATTTAACAAGGTCATCAAATTTGAGCAACTTTGATTGCATAAACAGATTATGAGTATGTTCTAAATAACCAACGTTGTGAATGATCCGCACTGCTCTTTTCTGTAATATGATCAGAGAATGAATTGTGTTGTGGTAAGTATTCCCCCATACTTCAACACAGTATGTAAGATATAGGAGTACCAAGGTGCAGTTGTTGTGGCATGAATCGAACAACTAGCATAAACTAAGAATCGGACATGAAAACGAGCAGCATGAACTATGGTATCGCATGAAACAAGCAATGGCGCCAGGACGACTGACTGGCAAAGACAGGCTTAAATAATGGTCTCTTGATTAGAGCAGGTGCGTGTCTCGAACACCAGAGGCAGGTGAAACGAATAAGGTAAGGTAACTAACACAAACAAGGGTGCACAAAAACAGGAACTATGGAGTCTAAAACTAACAGAACATAACAAAAACATGATCCGGACCACGGATCATGACACATTTATTAATTGTTTATTATTGCAGAGCATCTCAAAAACTAAATCTACAGCACGACCTGCACTCCGTGAATCATTTAATAAGTACATTTCGCACTAACTTTGTGTGTTATTGTTTCATCTGAAATGTACCTTTTTTCTTCCAAATGTTGAATAGTAAATGACTAAAATGGTCACATGTGTCAAGGGGGCGGGGGTCGCAGCTAACTACGGGTTGTTCTCCCGGGATGCAGAATGGACTACTCTGGACAAGGCGTGCAGGTAAAAACATGATTAAATTACCCAAAACTCAAAGAGGTACAAACAAAAAAGAAACACAAAGCGAAGGCACAACACGCTGATCGTACTTGGAGCTAAAGCACAAAACTTAGCGCAGGAAACAAATAAGCTAACACTTAGCATGGACTTGAGACAAGTAATACTCACAAAACTTTGGCATGAAACAAAACTTCCGTAACAGGTTGCATGAAGCAAATAATGACGCCAGGCCGACTGACTGTCAAAGGCAAACTTAAATAATGCCTCTGATTAGTGTTCGGGTAGCAGGTGAGCGGCCGAACACTAATCAGAGACAGGTGAACATAAATAGCAACAGGTGCGTGAGTCCAAGACGTGAAACAGGTGACACTAATGGTTGTCAAGGTAACAAACAAACAAGGAAGTGCAACCAGGAACTATGGAGTCTTTAAACAGAAAATAACATAAAACATGATCCAAACCCCAGATCACGACAACATGAAGAAACAAGCTAGTTTTATTCGAGATTGGCGTTCAACTTGCACTGAGCCTAGTCTATAAAATCCGCTACACCTCCCTGATACCGAAGTACATGTCAAACTACTTCCATAACGTAAATGACCGCCATAACCACAACACCAGGGGGAGCTCCACAAACCACGTTAAACCCAGATTCCGATCCAACAAAGGTCTTAACTCATTCTCCTTCTATGCCACATCAATATGGAATGCGCTCCCAACAGGTGTAGGAAGTGCATCTCTATCCTCCTTCAAAACCGCACTAAAAGAACACCTCCAGGCAACTTCAACCCTTGGACTAACACGCTCCCCCCTCCACATCCCACCTCCCCAGATTGTAAATAATCAAATGTATATACTTGTTCTTATGCTTTCTGAACTCACTATGTCCACTACTTGCTGTACATATCCTACCAAGTCATACCTACACTATTTCAATGTCCATTTCTCTGATGATGCAATTGTTGACGACTGAAGTGCTGATATCAACCAAACCCAACCCAACCCCCCCAGTCTTGCTCCTTCCCTAATGTCTTCAATAGTCACAGTAATTCAGTACAGTATGAGTCTTTTGGAAATATTAGTTTAGGCCTACTTACTGTTGCGTAGATTTAAATTGGTCGAGCCACAGGGTTTACAACAAATCTTTACCGTTGCGAAGGTAAAATGTCTCCTTACGTCTTCTCTTTCTTCCAGTTGTAGAGGACATATTGAAAAAGATGTGTGTAACAATACAGTAGGGATGTAACAATATGAGAATTTCAGATTTTAGGTTATTGTTAATGATCACGGAAAGTGCTCAAAAAGCTTTTTAAACATCCATCCATCCATCCATTTTCTACCGCTTATTCCCTTTGGGGTCGCGGGGGGCGCTGGAGCCTATCTCAGCTACAATCGGGCGGAAGGCGGGGTACACCCTGGACAAGTCGCCACCTCATCACAGGGCCAACACAGATAGACAAACAACATTCATACTCACATTCACACACTAGGGCCAATTTAGTGTTGCCAATCAACCTATCCCCAGGTGCATGTCTTTGGAGGTGGGAGGAAGCCGGAGTATGGGTTGTACTTGTATAGCGCTTTTCTACCTTCAAGGTACTCAAAGCGCTTTGACACTACTTCCACATTTAATACCCGGAGGGAACCCACACAGTCACGGGGAGAACATGCAAACTCCACACAGAAAGATCCCGAGCCCGGGATTGAACTCACGACTACTCAGGACCTTCGTATTGTGAGGCAGATGCACTACATAACTGAAATAAATAGTCACACAGTTGTAAAAGCAACTATTTTGCATGTGTTTCTTATGCTTCACTGAAGTGTTTTTGTCATGATCCGTGGTCCGGATCATGTTTTGTTTAGTTATACTGTTAGTTTTGGACTTCCTTAGTTCCTGGTTTCACTTCCTTGTTTGAGTTTGTTTTGTTTCCATGGTTACCCATTAGTTTCACCTGTTCCACGTTTGGACTCACACACACCTGTCACCAATCATGTCACTGTTATTTAAGCTTACGTTTGTTCATCACTCGTTCTGCCTGCATTGTCGTTATGTCACACCGGTTCATGTCTCGTATTGACCAAGTAAGTTTCCATGTCCATGTCCTAGTTTCTGTTAATTAGGAGCTTCTTGTGTTTTAGGCACACTTGCCTTTTTTGGTTGTATTTTTGTGTTTTGTGGTAGTGAGTGATTTATGTCAATAAATCCAAGCCTACCTCCACGCTGTCGTCCGGAGCCGTCTCTTTTGCGTTGGAAGAACAACCCCACAGCTAGCTGCGACCCCCACGTGACAGTTTTAGTCTGAGTGTTGTATCTGTTTTAATTGCTAGCTCAACTTTTATTGTTGTACCGAAAATATTGGTTTGGACTAGGGTCGTCTCTAGGGTCGGTACCAATATTTTGGTACCGGTACCAAAATGTATTTTGGTACTTTTTGATACTTTTCGATACTTTTCTAAATAAAGGGCACCACAAAGAAATGGCATTATTGGCTTTATTTTAACAAAAAATCTTAGGGTACATTAAACATGTGTTTATTATTGTAATCGAAGAACAATTTCGTCCTTAAATAAAATAGTGAACATACTAGACAAGTTGTATTTTAGTAGTAAGTAAACAAACAAAGGCTCCTAATTAGTCTGCTGACGTATGCAGTAACATATTGTGTCATTTATCATTCTATTATTTTGTCAACATTATGAAGGACAAACTGTAAAAACTGATTATTAATCTACTTGTTCATTTACTGTTAACATCTGCTTATTTTCCGTTTCCACATTTTCTATCTACACTTCTGTTAAAATGTAATAATCACTTATTCTTCTGTTGTTTGATACTTTACATTAGTTTTGGATCATACCACAAATGTAGGTATCGATCCGATACCAAGTAGTTACAGGATCATACATTGGTCATAATTTAAGTTCTCATGTGTCCCGGGATGTATTTCCTGAGTTTATAAACATAATATGAATTTTTTTTTAAATTAGAAGAAAAACAATGTGTGACGATAAAAAATATCGATGTAATGATAGTAGTATCGACGAGATATGCTCTTGTGTATCATTACAGTGGATTCCCGGTGTAGAGCCACTAATGGCGTTTGTTTACATTGTGACGCCGGTGAGCTATTGTATCTTCCTACAGTGTGTAGTGAAGCATTTTTAGCTATTACTCGTCCTGCAGTGATAATGCTACTTGTAAGAAACTTACTTTAGTTGTCATCGTGGAGGCGAGCATTAGTGATTAGGATTAGGGTGTTGCAGTGTTATAACTTCACCTTTATCGTTACCAAAATGCGTCCATTCTCCCTTTTTGGTCTACACACTGTGTCTGCTTGTAAGTACTCCATGATTGTGCGCTGCCAAACATGCTCCTCTGCTCGTTAAACCTGCAATGTCACGATGTGACGACGCGCCGTCATGCCCGGGAACCGGTACTTTTCAAACAGAGTATAGTACCAGTTTTGATTCATTAGTACCGCGATACTATACCAGTACCGGTATAACGTACATCCCTACCGTGTTCATTATGACCGTTTATCGTTACTTCCCTCTAATATAGTCTTGTTTACCTGTGAAAAATCCAAAGACCGTGCACTGGATTATAGGGTGCATTAACGGAGTCATGTTATAATAATTTTTTTCTAAATATAAAATACTTCCTTGTGGTCTACTGAACATGTAATGGTGTTTTTTTGGTCAAAATGTTGCATAGATGATGTTTTACAGATCATCTTGAAGTCGCTTTCTGACAGTCGCTTCAGGATGCGCCGTTTTGTGGGCGGTCTTATTTACGTGGCTCACCTTCGGCAGCGTCCTCTCCCCGTCATCTTTGTTGTAGCGGTGTAGCATGCAAAGACGGGAGTGGAAGAAGTGTCAAAATATGGAGCTAACTGTTTTAATGACATTCAGACTTTAATTCAATCAATAACGGAGCAGCATCTCCTCATAGGGAAACAACAACACCTGAAATGTGTTCCGTGAAAAACCGTCTGACCGGAACTCTAATAAATACAATTCCTTGGGTGAATAATGTACACTCACTATACCGGTATGTTTTAGTGGTTTCATGGCGAGATTACTGACAGATATAAGTAAGGACCTTAAGCTACGTTATATTAGAAATGGCAACAGCTGAGGTTAAATGTCCCATAACAAGAAGATAGAGAAAAAGAAGAACCTTATTGACTACAAAGGCGGACGCACGCAATTTTTCAGGATTTATGCAGATCCCAAATACAGATCAGAAGGTAAGAGAAGTTGCTTTTGCATATTATTGCGAAACAAAACGCCAGATAATATGTCTTACCTTATACACACATGATAATAATACTTGTATGTTGAAACACATCAAACGGCTTATGCCATCTACTGTTCACCCTTATCATTACACCATGCACCAAATAAAATTGCTTTGAGGTGGGTAAGCTCAACCAAACTTATTCCTTAAATTAGGCGCACCGGGTTATAAGGTGCACTGTCGAGTTTTGAGGAAAAAAACAAGGGTTTTAAGTGCGCCTTATAGTCCGGATAATACGGTAGCTATTTGCTGTCCTAAAAGTCGCATACTTTATATAGTTCCAGGTCCTGCCACCTGCTGAAACACTGTGACGACTCTGCTGTGGTCGGGTGTATCAGAAAGGGACAGGAATTGGAGTACAGGACACTGATCGCTGACTTTGTGGAGTGGTCTCAGGCGAACCATCTGGTCCTTAATGTGGACAAGACCAAGGAGCTGGTCATCGACTTCAAAAAGAGAATGACCCCGGTGGAGCCCATCAAGATCCAGGGCCGGGAGGTGGCAGTAGTGGGGCAGTACAAGTACCTGGGAGTCCACTTGGACAGCAGACTGGACTGGAAGGACAACTGCAAAGCTGTTTACAAGAAGGGCATGAGCAGACTCTTTTTCCCGAGGAAGCATAGGTCCTTTAATGTGTGCAGAAAGCTGTTGGAGATATTTTATCAGTCTGTTGTGGCCAGTGCCCTGTACTTTGCAGTGGTTTGTTGGGGCAGCAGCACCAGCAAAAGGGACTCAAACCGGATTGACAAACTGATCTGGAAAGCAGGCCAAACTATTGGCACGCAGTTGGAGGCGTTTGTGTTAGTGAGGGATAGGAGGACACTGGACAAACTGCTGGCCATCATGGACAATCCTGCCCACCCACTCCACCAGATAATTAAGGGACAGTGGAGTTCATACTCCAACAGGCTCCTTCAGCTTCGTTCCCACAGTGTTCGATTCAAGAACTCCTTCATTCCGCACTCCATCCAGCTGTATAATCACTCGCCATACAGCAATAAATGATATCTGTCTATTACCTGACACCTTCTATGTCAGCTACTTCTCTTTGTTTTTAATGTCTATTTTCTGCTGGATTTACTCTCTATTTTATGCTGCAGCTGTCACATATACTGTAATATTGTACATGGTAATTGTTATATATTGTACATATGATATAGACATAATATAATATAATATATCAGTACATATAATATACTGTACATATATTATGTAAATATTACGTATATATGTTATATTTCATATCGTTATATTTAGTCTATTTATACCTGCATTGTCCTTTCCATCCTTACACTTTCCATCATTGTAACTGAGCTACTGTGTGGAACAATTTCCCTTGTGGATCATTAAAGTTTGTCTAAGTCTAAGTTGTCTAAGTCTAATACTTAATTGCAATAATGTCATGGGAGGGATAAAAAGTGAGGTTAAAAAGCTGAGTTCCCCAGGAGATGGTCAGAAACACTTCAGGTAATTTAAGGGAAGTTGCTCTTTGTGTTGCCCAATTTGTGGGCCGCAATGACACTAAACTATGAAGTTAAATACAGGGCCACAAAATATGGGCTTATGACAGGGTCTACCCTAGTGACTGATCCTGTTCCCGGAATAACACGTTTAATGCTAATGGAGAAGGTCATTTATCAACGTGCCAGACGGGGTAAGAAGGTCAGGACTTGTCAAAGAATCTTGTTTCAGTAGCCATAGTGTGTGTCCGGAAAATATGCTCATTATCACCATTTTTGATAGCAATTAAAAAAAAAAAATAGAAAAAAATTGAGAAAATACTAACTTTTCTTACAAGAAAATGTACATCAACACCAATATCAACATCATGGACCAGTGTTCATTTTGACAGCAGTTTTTAATTTAGTTTTAGTCATAGTCTTTTAAAGAAAAAGTATTCATGTTTTAGTCACATTTTAGTCATGTCAATTAATGGATTAATTTAAAAATTTTAGTCGACTAAAATATAAAATATAACGGACAACGTATATATAAGTAAATTTCACACTAATTTTGTGTGTTATTGTTTTAGCTGAAATGTTTCCTAATGTTGAGTAGTATATGACTGAAATGGTCACATGAAGAAACAAGCTAGTTTTATTCTAGATCGGCGGGCAAGCTCAACAAAAAAAAACGGTAGTGGTAGCGTAAGCAGTCTTGCTCCTTATCTAATGTCTTCAATAGTCACAGTAATTCAGTACAGTATGAGTCTTTTGGAAATATGTAAACACTTTGAGTTAAGTACAGCCACAAAATATGGGCCTGTGGGCCATGTGTTTGAGCCCCCTAATCTGTTGTGAGCAACACAATCAAACAATTAATTAATTAGTTATGATTAGAGATGTCCGATAATATCGGCCTGCCGATATTATCGGCCGATAAATGCTTTAAAATGTAAAATCGGAAATTATCGGTATCGGTTTCAACCTCCCGATTTTCCCGGGAGACTCCCGAATTTCAGTGCCCCTCCCAAAAATCTCCCGAGGCAACCATTCTCCCGATTTCCACCCGGACAACATTATTGGGGGCGTGCCTTAAAGGCACTGCCTTTAGCGTCCTCTACAACCTGTCGTCACGTCCGCTTTTCCTCCATACAAACAGCGTGCCGGCTCAGTCACATAATATATGCGGCTTTTACACACACAAAAGTGAATGCAAGGCATACTTGATCACCAGCCATACAGGTCACACTGAGGGTGGCCGTATAAACAACTTTAACACTGTTACAAATATGCGCCACACTGTGAACCCACACCAAACAAGAATGACAAACACATTTCGGGAGAACATCCGCACCGTAACCCAACATAAACACAACACCAGAAATACCCAGAAACCCTTGCAGCACTAACTCTTTCGGGTCGTTACAATATACACCCCCCCCCCCCGCTACCACCAAACCCCGTCCACCTCAACCACGCCCACCCCCCATCTCCCGAATGCGGAAGTCTTAAGGTTGGCAAGTATGCTCTAGTATACTCTGGACTGAAGCTGTGTGCCTTCATTGTTTTTGTAGCTGTTGTTTTGAGGTATGTTTAAGAAAAATACAAAATAATGCACTTTGTGAAAATCAAAGTATAGTATTTCCCATGGTTGTAGTGGGTATTAGGATTATCTCAGGGAGAGCATGTCCCAAATTCCATGCTGCTGTTTTGAGGCATGTTAAAAAAAATAATGCAATTTGTGACTTCAATAATAAATATGGCAGTGCCATGATGGCACTTTTTTCCATAACTGGAGTTGAAGTTGTTCTCTTATTTTGGAAAACCTTGTTTTTGATTAATTGATTGAAACTTGTATTAGTAGATTGCACAGTACAGTACATATTCCGTACAATTGACCACTAAATGATAACACCTGAATACGTTTTTCAATTTGTTTAAGTCGGGGTCCACGTTAATCAATTCATGGTAAAGTTACATTGTTTATTTAATGCATCCAACGTGGCATCACAACAAAATTAGGCATAATAATATGTTAATTCCACGACTGTAAAAGTTAAAGTTAAAGTTAAAGTACCAATGATTGTCACACACACACTAGGTGTGGCGAAATTATTCTCTGCATTTGACCCATCACCCTTGATCACCCCCTGGGAGGTGAGGGGAGCAGTGGGCAGCAGCGGTGGCTGCGCCCGGGAATCATTTTGGTGATTTAACCCCCAATTCCAACCCTTGATGCTGAGTGCCAAGCAGGGAGGTAATGGGTCCCATTTTTAAAGTCTTTGGTATGACTCGGCCGGGATTTGAACTCCCAACCTACCGATCTCAGGACGGACACTCTAACCACTAGGCCACTGAGTAGGTATATATCGGTATCGGTTGATATCGGAATCGGTAAATAAGAGTTGGACAATATCGGAATATCGGCAAAAAAGCCATTATCGGACATCTCTAGTTATGATTTAAATGCATGTAACCAACACCTGGAACAACACAGTAGCCTGACTGGCCAGTCTCACCTGGTATGTTGGCCGATGCGAGTAGCGTCTTGTTGCCCTCCCCTGTGCTTTGTCGCGCCTCTCCGTACAAAGTGCTTCTTTGTCTGTGCAGCTCGTCCTCTCTGGCTTCCGCCTCTTTGATGTCCTTCTCGACATCTGCCTGGAGAGCCAGTGCTGGACGCAACTTGAAGAAAGGATTTTGTTTGATGGCGGCAGATTCCTTCCTTGTCTTGTCCTTTCTTACTGTGCTCACACTTTCCACCGCTGGTGTGGACGCATCAGTACTTATAGATTCGGAACTCCTGTGAACGTGCACATTTTTGTCTTGTTTGGCATATGGAGATAAGCGTGACCTGTCTCGAGAACCTCCAGTTGGACTCTTTGAAAGGTTTTCAGAATGTTTCTCTATCTTGGAGATTGCAGGATTCTGAATCCTGAAGGAGTGAGCTCTGGAAATGGGGCTGCTTTTCACTGAAAACATCTCCAGGCTACGTGTGCGCTCCAGCACTGAGGGAGAAACCGGATCTTTCATTGATGAAGAAAGTGGTTTCCTCATCCTGGCTGGACCTAGTGTGTTATCCTGTTGGAAATCTTCAAACAGCAGTTTGGTCTCCTTTAATTGATACGTCTCCCCTTTCACTTTCGATATTTTTCCCCATCCAGTCATCCCAAGTTCTCGCTGAATTTTGGGACTCATCTCTTTGGGCGTTTGCTGCTGGGAGAGCTGCCAATCATCTTCTTGGCCTGGACATACCTTGGAGGGAAATGGCTCAAGAAGGATGTTGGTATTGAAGGGGATTTCCAGTACATCTGGATCATCAGCCAAGTTTAGAACTCCACCAGCTCTCTGAAGATTCTGTTTTCCCTGGGCGTCCTGGTGGACTTTCCTTTCCATAGCGGTCTCAGTTACAGAGAGGCGGTGACAGGTTGATAGAAAAGAAGATGGCTTAGGAATTTTTTCGTTGTAATTGTTGGCAGACCAATCTGGACATACCCAACTCATGCTTGGGTTATCATCGGAATAACCTCCATCTGGTATTGTAATATTGTGGCATTCCAGCTGTTCAGGTTTATCTCCATTCCCGTCATTCTTTTTCCTCTCTATCAGGCTTGTCTCTGTCCTGTCAGACTTGATGGCTTCTAATCGCGTATCTTCTTCCACATCTTCACTTGTCAGATCATCGACTTGTACTGGGAAATCTTTCTCTTCAGCCAAAATCTTCTCCGTGTCTCCTATCCCTTCCACCTGGCGTTGTTGGACCAGTTGCAGACGCTGGAGCAGTTGCTCCCCTTTCAGGATGTCAGAAGCTATACTTTGGCATTCATCCACTAGCTTTGCCCTTACTTTCACATTCTGTTCCTGTTTTGACCGAGGTACAGTCACTTTTCCAAAAGGATTTTGAGACATTTTTACCTCACAGGTGCCTTTGACGCTCCTTGCCAAGGAAATATTTGACGTGCTATACCTTAAGGAACTGATGTCACTATGCTAGACAGCATCACTCGTTGGCTTTGTATGCGACTGATTTTGGTTGATTTTCTAGAGTGTTATGTTGCAGTTTTGTTTAGCTTGATTTCCTACCTTCTCCACAAGTGTATCATTTCGAAAATTATACCCGGTGCCTGAAAATGACTCAGAAATGTGTCTTCATCAGCTTTCTTCGAACTGTCCTTCCCTTCACTCAGTACATCATCCGCTTGGACATTCGTCTGGTCTTGCTTGCTCTATTGTTCCTCCCAGTGTTTCCTCGAGACTGCGGCCCCCCCTCGGATTTCTGATCCTTAGCATTAGTTCAAGGGTCTTTTGTACTTCCCTTAAATATGTGCTGCATCTGCGAACACTTCCACAACCTCCCTCTGTGCCATTGACTGCTTCTCACTATGATACCAGAGTAATCTGTTGTAATTAGCTTTATCCTCTGTGTCGTCACCTACCTTGTCTGCACGGGTCACACTGGAATTACAACTCCTTGTATCTTTGTTGCTCCCTGCTGGAAATCGTGGATCCTCATAGGATGGAAGAGACTGTAGTGGAATAAAGATATCCACACTGTTTTCATTCCTCACGTTGTTCTCAATCACTGCAGAGAAAGGGGCTTTGGGTTCATTGTGGAGCCTCTCACCAGGTGTAGAAGATGAGTTTGGTTTGTCATGTCTGTGTTTTCTGTCACAATCTCAAGATCCGTCGTCATCCACAGGCCATCCTCGTCCCGAGAGGCGTTTTCGAATTGATTTACTGTTTTCCATGATGAAAAGAGTTTGGAACTATTAGGGATTAGCCATTTTTTGTACCACTTTTAAATGGTGACTGTTTTATATTATTGTGTAATTTTCACCGTTTGTAAGAATTAATGCAAATAATGGTGATTGAAGAAAGCCCATCCATCCATCCATCTTCTTCCGCTTATCCGAGGTCGGGTCGCGGGGGCAGCAGCCTAAGCAGGGAAGCCCAGACTTCCCTCTCCCCAGCCACTTCGTCCAGCTCTTCCTGTGGGACCCCGAGGCGTTCCCAGGCCAGCCGGGAGACATAGTCTTCCCAACGTGTCCTGGGTCTTCCCCGCGGCTAATAGGACGTGCCCTAAACACCTCCCTAGGGAGGCGTTCGGGTGGCATCCTGACCAGATGCCCGAACCACCTCATCTGGCTCCTCTCGATGTGGAGGAGCAGCGGCTTTACTTTGAGCTCCTCCCGGATGGCAGAGCTTCTCACCCTATCTCTAAGGGAGAGCCCCGCCACCTGGCGGAGGAAACTCATTTCGGCCGCTTGTACCCGTGATCTTGTCCTTTCGGTCATAACCCAAAGCTCATGACCATAGGTGAGGATGGGAACGTAGATCGACCGGTAAATTGAGAGTTTTGCCTTCCGGCTCAGCTCCTTCTTCACCACAACGGATCGATACAGCGTCCGCATTACTGAAGACGCCGCACCGATCCGCCTGTCGATCTCACGATCCACTCTTCCCTCACTCGTGAACAAGACTCCGAGGTACTTGAACTCCTCCACTTGGGGCAAGATCTCCTCTCCAACCCGGAGATGGCACTCCACCTTTTTCCGGGCGAGAACCATGGACTCGGACTTGGAGGTGCTGATTCTCATCCCAGTCGCTTCACACTCAGCTGCGAACCGATCCAGTGAGAGCTGAAGATCCTGGCCAGATGAAGCCATCAGGACCACATCATCTGCAAAAAGCAGAGACCTAATTCTGCAGCCACCAAACCAGATCCCCTCAACGCCTTGACTGCGCCTAGAAATTCTGTCCATAAAAGTTATGAACAGAATCGGTGACAAAGGGCAGCCTTGGCGGAGTCCAACCCTCACTGGAAACGTGTCCGACTTACTACCGGCAAAGCGGACCAAGCTCTGGCATTGAAGAAAGCCAAGTAGTGTTATTGGAGCTAGAACTAGTCATGTTACAAGAGTCACTTTTTTTGCAAATTTTCTGAAATTGAGGGAGATATGTTTAAGAAGGTGGAAGTGATGCCGTGACCCGGATGAGAGTGAGGTTTAGGGGGTTGAGCGTAATGGACGGGCCATTTGTGCGTTAGTAAAACTCACTCCCTGACGAACTCAAGAGCAGTGCTCCTCCATCTTAAATTTTTTTATGCTGTGTTCAACAGTGGCCCCTTTTTGACATGGGTCCAATATGAAGTTGTATTGTACCATATGTCCCGGCCAGAAATCTGCGTTCTAAGAACTCCGGCTTATTAGTGATTCCCAGAGCCCCAAAAAAAGTCTGCGGGCTATAAAGCGTTTTCTATTCGGGCTCCAGTACTCTGGAATGTTCTACCGGTAACAGTTAGAGATGCTACCTCAGTAGAAACATTTAAGTCCCTTCTTAAAACTCATTTGTATACTCTAGCCTTTAAATAGACCCCCCTTTTAGACCAGTTGATCTGCTGTCTCTTTTCTGCTCTGCCCCCCTCTCCTGCGCTGTCGACTTGTCTCCGTTCAAGATGATCCACTATGGACTGGACTCTGACGTTATTAACTAGATCCACTCGACATCCATTGCACCGGTCGCCCACATCTGCAGTCCCCTCCGAGGTTTCTCATTGTGCCCATTGGGTTGAGGTTTTTCTTGCCCTGATGTGGGATCTGATCTTGTGCAGCCTTTTGACACACTTGTGATTAAGGGCTATATAAATAAAATTTGATTGCAGTCATTTTTGTTTAAATTAGATTGGACATGCTCCTGATGTGGACAGTGACAGGCAGACTTAGTGGTTCAGTTCCTGCTTTCTGTTCCACCCGGGACTCGAACCGTGTTAGATACCGAGATAAAAGCTGTGGACCATGGTACACTGGGACAAACAATGACACTGGAATCCACTAATCTTGCTTTCTGTTTTGACACAGCACAACCATCGAGAATGCTGTCATCTTACCATTTGCCAATGGGGTCCATTTTCGGGGGTAGGGGGTGAGGGTGAATGCATGTTATCACACAACCACATGCACTGTGCTTGTATTGGTACAGATCTGTCAGAGACCTGACTTCCTAAAACTAGATCCGTGCAATATGGACATGCACTTACTGACTGTGTTGTTTATTACATGTTCTCCTTGACAGTAATAGCATACCAAAGTAATCCCTTTCACCTGGGTGCAGGTTTAAATCTGTGAGTCTATATTTACACCTGCATTGAGGAGCTTTATGTCAGGTATGCTGCACCTGAAGGATTATCAGCACAAGCAGCAACAACTCCAACAACAGGATGTATTAATGAGCTTAGCCTGTTTATTCCATCCTACATTCAAAAGGGCATTACCGCTTCAGTTGTTATGTCAAAGGAGTTTATTCCATTCCACCAAATGAAATTTATCAATGCATGATAAAATTAACTGTATTTTTTATTTTTTTTATTAGGTTAAGTGGCCTGCATATTGTTCTCAGTAAACATTGCAATAATACCATTTGCTGATATTCCAAAAATTAGACTTTACCCTGAAACACTTTAAGTTTAATTTATTATCAACAACAAAAAAAACAATTCAGTTAAAATTCACAATATTTTGGTACAGGTACCAAAATTTATTTTGATACTTTTCAATACTTTTCTAAATAAAGGGGACCACAATAAAATTGTATTATTTTAACAAAAAATCTTAGGGTACATTAAACATATGTTTTTGTCCTTAAATAAAATAGTGAACATAATAGACAACTGTTTTTTTCAGTCGTAAGTAAACAAACAAAGGCTCTTAATTAGCCTGCTGACATATGCAGTAACATATTGTGGCATTTATCATTCTATTTTTTTGTCTTCATTATAAAGGACAAGCTGTAGAAAATTGATTATTAATCTACTTGTTCATTTACTGGTAATATTGGTAATAGTACAAAGCAATTCTGAAAATAATTTATAATTTAACTTATTCAATAAATTAATATATAATTATATTATAATATTATATTAATAACAGTAATATTGGTAATAGTACAAAACAATTTTGAAAATAATTAATAATTTAACTTATTAAATACATTACTATATAATTATATTATCATATTATATTAATAACAGTAATGTTGGTAATAGTACAAAACAATTAAACATATTTTATAATTTAACTTATTAAATAAATTAATATATACATATATTTTAAAGTTTTTTTAATAACAGTCATATTTTTAATAGTACAAAACAATTTAGAAAATAATTTAACTTATTAAATACATAAATGTATAATTATATTATCATATTATAGTAATAACAGTAATATTGGTAATAGTACAAAGCAATTCTGAAAATAATTTATAATTTAACTTATTCAATAAATTAATATATAATTACAGTATCATATTATATTAATAAAAGCAATATTGGTTATAGTACAAAACAATTCTGAAAATAATGAATAATTGTATTTATTAAATAATTGTTTACTGTAATTATTTATTTATTTTGAACCAAAACAAAACTTTATCCATGTACATGCGTTTGCAGTCCCAGCCACATACAGTACATTAATATTGCATACAAAACATACAATGTAAAACATTTCTGGGGGCTAAAAGGAGCACAAAAAAGTAAACAAGAGTTTTGTGACTCTGCACGTTGAATTGCTTGCGTTCCTCCTCTAGGGGGAGGAAGTGACTTTTATGAGAGGAGCTGCCTGTCCACATTTGCTGACTTTAAAGCATATAGCACCAGTCAATCAAATGGTCATGGAAAAAGTCCAAAACAGGTTAAATTTGCTGGAAAATTAGTTATTCAGTCATTGATATTGTGCATACTGTGTTGGTTCATATGTAGAAAAATACAGTAACTCATTTTATATGAGTAATTAATTCATTTTTCTAACGCTTATCTAGAGTAGCTGACTACAGAGAGCGATAGGGGCAAACAAACAAATAATTAAATTAAATAAAAAAACATGACCAGAAACACACAAAACACAATACGGTAAAACAAATGCAATGGGAAAATGTCCAAAAGTAAAATGTTGTAAAATCAAAATCTAATGTAAAAAAAACAAAAAACACGCAAAGAAAACCCCAACCTTGCATTAAACAAAGGCTAAAAGTTCACGGAACAAAACTAAAGTTTGTTTGGTAACCAGGATTATCTTCATTATGTGAATCGCTTGTGTTACATTGCAACAACATTTGAAAAAATGATACCCTTTCGTTCTGTCAAATTTTCTTCTGGGCATCTCAATCATGTCTTTAAAGACGGATGTAGATTTTCTTCTCATGTAGCTCTTTTTGTCATTTGCAGCATTTCCCCATTGCATGTTGTTTTTTTATGGTGTTTTTGATAATTTCTGGGTTTGTAGTGTTTACATGTCGGCCACAAAACTTGACAAGCTTGTGCAAACTTCCGAATTATGAATTTCAATTAAGTTTATTTGAAGAACAAGAATTTCAATTGGACTAACTTTCACCCCACGGGATATTCAAATTACAATTACATGAAGTGGAATTAAACTTAAAATGATTGAGGAATCATTTGTAGGGATGTCCGATGATGGCTTTTTTGCCGATATCCGATATTCCGATATTGTCCAACTCTTAATAACCGATACCGATTTCAACCGATACCGATATATACAGTCGTGGAATTAACACATTATTATGCCTAATTAGGACAACCAGGTATGGTGAAGATAAGGTCCTTTTTAAAAAATAAATAAAAATAAAATAAGATAAATAAATAAATAAAAAATTCTTGAATAAAAAAGAAAGTAAAACAATATAAAAACAGTTACAGAGAAACTAGTAATGAATGAAAATGAGTAAAATTAACTGTTAAAGGTTAGTACTATTAGTGGACCAGCAGCACGCACAATCATGTGTGCTTACGGACTGTATCCCTTGCAGACTGTATTGATATATATTGATATATAATGTAGGAACCAGAATATTAATAACAGAAAGAAACAACCCTTTTGTATGAATAAGTGTAAATAGGGGAAGGGAGGTTTTTTGGGTTGGTATACTAATTGTAAGTGTATCTTGTGTTTTTATGTTGATTTAACAAAAACAAAAACAAAAAACAAACAAAAAAAAACGATACCGATAATAAAAAAAACCATACCGATAATTTCCGATACTACATTTTAAAGCATTTATCGGCCGATAATATCGGCAGGCCCATATTATCGGACATCTCTAATCATTTGTCACGTTTAACAAAGATTTTGGCTAAAATACTAAAAATACACACACTAAAACTAACATTCCTTTCATTTTGAATACTTGGTTAAAGTACCGGTATACCGTACAACCCTAATTCATAGTAATACTAATTCAATAAATTATCAGTTATGTAGAGAATAATATGAAGGTATTATCTGGAATACACAAAACGAATCAACTGGAATTAATTAAATCTACTTTCTTCAATTCAAATTTTAATCGCAATTCTACTTCCTGTTTGCAACCTCACTCCAAATCCAGTTCAAATTCATGGTATTCAATCGGAATTTGGGGAACGTTCCCTATTCAATTCAGACTTTTGCACGAGCCTGGTACAATATTTATCCTGTTTAGGATTACAAGTTACGAATCTGGTTGAATGATGGAGTGCACCCTTGACGGCTTGCCACGTATAACGATGTCCTACATGACTGAGCAACACTGACAAGTCTTGCGCTTCGACGGGGCTTTTCCCTCCTTCGTTTTGGTTGGAGATGACTTGTCACCATTATCTTCCTGGACTCGAGCCGTTGGATCGTTTTCCTTCGGGGGAATGTTCTGCCGCATGTCACTCCCTTTTCCCGCCTCTTGCTCGGACTGCAGTCCCAGGACCTGTTCGTCCCCGTCCTCAGTGATCAGCACTCGCTCTGCAGTGAGCATGTCCGGCTCTTGCTGGCTCTCGCTGGTGTAGCCCAGGAACACAAGGGTGATCGGGCTTTCCTCCAGATCCCGATCCTCCATGTTCAGCTCCTTTACCGTTGTGTCTGGAACCACCGTGGCGTTGACGTCCTCTATTCCGGTACTCTCACGGTCTTTAGAAATTACACACTGTGTTTCTCCGACCGGAGTTCTAAAGGCATCTGCCGTAACCCGTTGAGATTCTGCTTTCTTTGGGGAGACTGTGACCTCATCTAGCATCACTCTCATTCCGACCCCATCCACAGCACTTAAAATCTGTCCAAGCTCTTCCGTCGAGGGTGGACAGCCTGGCCCGGCAACTGCATGGATGCTTTTCCTGCCGTCGTCAAAGATAGTCTTGGCCAGTGGCGCTCCGGTCTCTGTAGACATGGGGGCCACCGACCGGACTACGGTGATACCCGTCTTGGGGTCCCTCTCCACCTGCACTGCTACCATGCCCAGAACTGCAAAACCAAAGACAAGGAAAAAGTTGCTTTCATATTCAAAAGTGGAGGGAAACATGACAATCCTCACAGTCATACTTGCCAACCTTGAGACCTCCGAATTCGGGAGATTGGTTGGAGATTTATTTACACATATACACACACATAACACTCCTCTCTACTCATTGTTGTATTTGAAAGTGCAATGCTTTGCAGCCAGTAGCACACCTTTGAAGGAGCATAGGTATGGGCAGCATCTGTGAAATTGAATTTGCAGGAAAGGGGTGAGTTTAGGGTTGAGTTGTCCATCCTAGTTCTATTCTCTGTCACTATCTTTTTTTGGACATTACTACTTGCCGTAGTTTTGAAGCAATGCATGATGGGAATACGGATGTTGTGTGTCAGTGTATTAACGTGCCGGCTGGAATAAACACACGTTGAGCAATATCTCCGTGCCTGCCTTCTTTATGGGTTATAGATAAACCTATGGATAACGGAGACATATATAATAGTCTCCTTCTTGTTGTGTGTGCAGTTGCGCACTGAGCTCCAAAAGCTGTAGATCAGGGGTGCTCACACTTTTTCTGCAGGCGAGCTACTTTTCAATTGATCAAGTCGTGGGGATCTACCTCATTCATATATATAATTTATATTTACTTATTTATGAAATATATGTTTTTGTTAACAAGTTAAAGGTGTTTAATGATAATGCAAGCATGTTTAACACATATAGTTAATATTGTTAATACATTAAAGGTGTTTAATGATAATACAAGTATGTTTAATACATATAGTTGATATTGTTAACAAGTTAAAGGTGGTTAAAGATAATACAAGCATGTTTAACACAAATAGTTAATATTGTTAACAACTTAAAGGTGGTTAAAGATAAAACAAGCATGTTTAACACATAGTTAATATTGTTAACAACTTAAAGGTGGTTAAAGATAATACAAGCATGTTTAACACATATAGTTAATATTGTTAACAACTTAAAGGTGGTTAAAGATAATACAAGCATGTTTAACACATATAGATTCCTTTCTTTCATGAAGACAAGAATATAAGTTGGTGTATTACCTGATTGTGATGACTTGCATTGATTGGAATCAGACAGTGGTGATGATAACTTCCGCATTTTCGAATGCAGGAGAAAAAAAGTCCTCCTTTCTGTCCAATACCACATGAAAGTGGTTGGTTTTTGGCATCTTATTTGTTCAGCTTCCGTACTCCTTTTTATACACTTTACAAGAAATACATTGTCGGCAAACTCCGTAGCTTGCTAGCTTGTGCACGCCAGCTTTCTGAGACTCTTATTTTGGTAGCGCAGGCAGGATGAAGCAGAGCTTTTATTGTGCAACTGTGCAGTCGGTCTTTGGAGTTTTGACGACAGGTACGGCGCCAGAGTCTGTTGAAATAAAGTGTTTCTCGCCTTCCAGTCGGTAATTTTAATGAGCTGGCAGCAGCCAGCGTCATCTCAGAAGACCCTCGGGTGCCGTGAATGTCAATCAAGTGACGAAAGTGACGTCATAGTGAAGATTTATGATCGCTCATTTTTAGGACTATTTTTTTTAATGCCTGGCTGGTGATCCACTGACACACCCTCCGAGATCGACCGGTAGATCGCGATCGACGTAATGAGCACCCCTGCTGTAGATGTTATAATGTGACTGGGCCGGCACGCTGTTTATATGGAGGAAAAGTGGACGTGACGACAGGCTGTCCTCACTCAGGTCCGGCTGGAAATCGGGAGAAATTCGGGAGACTGGTTGTCCCGGGAGATTTTCGGGAGAGGCACTGAAATTCGGGAGTCTCCCGGAAAATTCGAGAGGGTTGGCAAGTATGCTCATAGTTTGTGTCAGGACTGTCATGACCTATCACACGGGGTCATGTTTTGTTTTGTGTTTGCTATACTTTGCCTGGGCAGCACGGTGCTACAGGGGTTAGTGCGTGTGCCTCACAATACGAAGGTCCTGGATTCGAACCTGGGCTCGGGATCTTTTCTGTGTAGAGTTTGCATGTTCTCCCCTCCCACCTCCAAAGACATGCACCTGGGGATAGGTTGATTGGCAACACTAAATTGGCCCTAGTGTGTGAATGTGAGTGTGAATGTTGTCTGTCTATCTGTGTTGGCCCTGTGATGAGGTGGCGACTTGTCCAGGGTGTAACCCGCCTTCCGCCCGAATGCAGCTGAGATAGGCTCCAGCAACCCCCGCAACCCCAAAAGGGACAAGCGGTAGAAAATGGATGGATGGATATACTTCTCCTATGTTTGGTGTCGATGTCTGATGTGACCTTGATCGTACCTGGCTCTGACTGCTGTCGCTGATATAGTCAGAGGAGTACCATAAATTCCGGACTATAAGTCGCAATTTTTTTACGGCTTTTTCTTCGCTGGTGGCCATAAATCAAATAGTTTTTAAAAAAAACACACGCAAAGACACTGAAAAGGTGTACTATTGTTTGTGCTACGGCGCCATCTTTTGGACGAGTTCCCTCACCGCAGCACGTCTACAGTATTTCCTTCTGTTTCGTGCTTTGAACTGGAAGTACAAGTGCCGTTCCGTCTTCCGGTCGTCCATAGTGGTTCTACTCGTATGGATTCTTCATTTGGCACTCCAAGCAACGTTTGTAGGTTTTACAATACAGCTAAAACTATTCGTACTTAACAAAACCGTCCCATGCGTGATGTCTACAGGAGTGTTGCCATGCGTATTTGTACGTGCTGTCTTAATGTAGTCAAGCTAGCAATGCTAACACGTTTACAAGTGTCTGTGTTAGTATTATTATTATATTAATTTACAAAGGCATTATTTTTGTATTGTTTTAGGTCCACAAATTTATCAGTAAATTCACCAAAACCCCACAGTGGTGATATTGAGTCTGTTTAGCTGAATGGAGAGTTAGCTTCCGCAGCTAGTGGGTCCATGACGATGACTTATGTTTTGTTTGATCCGCCGTTTTACTGCCGTGTTACAGACACTGTTTGGAAACAATTAATATGTATACAAATGAACATTTATAAAACTTTTCTGTGTAAATAACTCATTTCACAACGTATATATCCACTTTTATATGGAAACATATTTTTTTTATTCTAACATTTTGTGGGTGCAGCTTAAATACCAATGCACTCCAAAGTCTGGAAGATACAGTAAGTCATACCCTCAAGGCTCAACTCATCCATCCATCCATCCATTTTCTACTGCTAATTCCCTTCGGGGTCGCGGGGGTGCTGGAGCCTATCTCAGCTACAATCGGGCGGAAGGCGGTGTACACCCTGGACAGGTCGCCACCTCATCGCAGTCAAGGCTCAACTTATATATATATATATATATATATATCATTATATATTATATATACACACAAAGACCCAGAGCGCGGGATCAAACCCAGGACCATCGTATTGTGAAGCACATGCACCAACCAATGTTCCACCGTGCTGCCCATATATATATATATATATATATATATATATATATATATATATATATATATATATATATATATATATATATATATATATATATATATATGTGTGTGTGTGTGTGTCTGTATCTATGTATATGTATGTATACAAATATACATACATATGTATAAATATACATATATATGTATATATGGATATATATGTATATATATATATATATATACATATATATACATATGTATGTATATATATACACATATGTATGTATATTTGCATACATACATATACATAGATACAGACATATATATATATATATATATATATATATATATATATATATATATATATATATATATATATGTGTCTGTATCTATGTATATGTATGTATCTATGTACATGTATATATGTATGTATATATGTATATGTATGTGTGTGTGTATATATATATGTATATATATATGTATATATGTATATATATATATATATATATATATATATATATATATATATATATATATATATATATATATATATATATATATATATGTATATATATATATATATATATATATAAACCCAACTTCAAAAAGACAAGACACCCACGATAATTAGTTGCCATAGAGTGTATTCTTGAGGTCTTACCTGACCTGCCATCTTGCCCACTTTGATGGAGCGTCCTTTGCGCCATCATGAGGTCTTATTGACAGCCTCTTTAGTCACTGAAACCAAAAAATACAAATGTTATAAAGCTAATATTTCATTCAAAGTGTTCAAAGAAAGCAAACAGGTAAAAAGGAAGGCCATCACCAATAGTTTTCCATCAAAAACAGATTATTTGATATTCCGCATTTGGTTTTGTGATGATGCAATTGCACCCATTGAATTGCACCCAAACATTCGTGCTTTTCTCCGTCACATGGAATGCTTGGAACGCAAACCTAACACGCTAATGGCCTTTCATGCGCTCTCTCGAGCCGCGAAGCGGGAGAAGGAACGTGATGCCGCCCCAATCTAAGTGGAGCTGCTTCTTGGCCGCGTGACTCCATTCTGTCGCCTCCAGTTAAACTTCAGGGAAAGACTTAGTTATGGTAAATTATTATCAGCCAAGAAATAATAGATTCAAAGCAGGCCGTAGTCATGATGAGGACTCAGAGGGGGTGGAAGTCGATGGCGTTAGAGATAACAATACTGTTGTTTTTCACAGCAACAAAAACAAGCAATGATTCGTTAAATGTGTTAAATGAAATTGTATTCAATGGTATTTAACTTATATTTACCAATTGTGTGAATCAACATATAGAGTATTCCAATTATTATCCCGCCCTATTTTGTTTGATTTCAACCATTCCACTGTCAAAAAGTTTGCCTCATTCACGACATGCTCGCTACCATGTTTTTCATTTTCCCAAAAAATTCCAGAATTTTGAGGAAATTCCAAACTTACTCTCATTCGAAATGAACAGGCAATTTTTGCAATTTTTTAGCTTTCCCACATCTCCCAAATGATTCATACCATTCAAAAGTATAAATCAGGGGTCCCCAAACTACGACCAAACTACGGATCCGGCCCGCCAGCGCCCTAAATCCGACCCACGAGAAGTCCCAAGTTAAAAAATAAATAAATACAAAAATAAAAACAAAAAAGTATATATTTTTAAATTATTATTTTTTAAATATGTCCTTTCTAATCCATTTTCTACCGCTTGTTACTCCCTGTGTCTCCTAGGCGCTCAGGCAAATCATATTGTCTAAACAATCGATAACGTGACATCATCGCTCTGGGAATATATATATATATATATATATATATATATATATATATATATATATATATATATATATATAGGGAAACCTGCGAAACAGGCTTGTCGGGATGATGTAGAGATGACCAAACGAATATTCCGCTCTATTGAGCATTGTATAACAGATAAACCACAGAAACCTCAACTATATATATATATATATATATATATATATATATATATATATATATATATATATATATATATATATATATATATATGTATATATTTATACATATTTATATATAAATAAATATATGATAAATGGGTTGTACTTGTATAGCGCTTTTCTACCTTTAAGGTACTCAAAGCGCTTTGACACTACTTCCACATTTACCCATTCACACACACATTCACACACTGATGGAGGGAGCTGCCATGCAAGGCGCTAACCAGCACCCATCAGGAGCAAGGGTGAAGTGTCTTGCTCAGGACACAACGGACATGACGAGGTTGGTACTAGGTGAGGATTGAACCAGGGACCCTCGGGTTGCGCACGGCCACTCTCCCACTGCGCCACGCCGTCCCCTTTAAATGATAAATGGGTTGTACTTGTATAGCGCTTTTCAACCTTCAAGGTACTCAAAGCGCTTTGACACTACTTCCACATTTACCCATTCACACACACATTCACACACTGATGGAGGGAGCTGCCATGCAAGGCGCTAACCAGCAGCCATCAGGAGCAAGGGTGAAGTGTCTTGCTCAGGACACAACGGACATGACGAGGTTGGTACTAGGTGGGGATTGAACCAGGGACCCTCGGGTTGCGCACGGCCACTCTCCCACTGCGCCACGCCGTCCCTGGTTTTTATATATATATATATATATATATATAGCCATCGATTTTCTGCCGCTTGTCCCTTTTAGGGTTGCGGGAGGTGCTCGCGACTATTTTATATATATATATATATATATATATATATATATATGTGTGTATATATATATATATATATATATATATATATATATATATATATATATATATATATATATATATATATATATATATATGTGTGTATATATATATATATATATATATATATATATATATATGTATATATATATATATATATATATATATATATATATATATATATATATATATATATATATATATATATATATATATATATATATGTATATATACACAGCCCGGCCCCCGCCCAAATTTTTTTAACCCAATGTGGCCCCCGGGTCAAAAAGTTTGGGGACCCCTGGTATAAATTCTCCTTGCTAATGTTAACATGCTAACCCTTTTTTAGCTACAATTTTGCAGGTATACACCTCAGAGTCAGCCTGTTAGCATGCTAATGTTAGCATATAAACATGCTAACATTAGCGTGATAGTTTTTTGGGTTAATTTTGCAGGTATACACCTCAGAGTCATACTTTTGGCACTTGATGCATGTTTACTGTTAGAATGCTAGTGTTAGCATGCTAGTTTTTTTGGATAATTTTGCAGGTATACACCTCAAAGTGATATATTTTGGTACTTGATGCATGTTTACTGTTAGAATGCTAATGTTAGCATATATTTGCATATACATCTGCGGTCCCCTCCAAGGTTTCTCATTATTACCCCATTGGGTTGAGTTTTTTCTTGTCCTGATGTGGGATCTGAGCCGAGGATGCCGTCGTGGCTTGTGCAGCCCTTTGAGACACTCGTGATTTAGGACTATATAAGTAAACATTGATTGAATGATTGAATGGTTTACTGTTAGAATGCTAATGTTAGCATATAAAGATGCTAACATTAGCGTGGTAGTTTTTTTTGGATAATTTTGCAGGTACACCCCTCAGAGTGATATATTTTGGTACTTGATGCATGTTTACTGTTAGAATGCTAATGTTAGCACATAAACATGCTAACATAAGCATGCTAGTTATTTTTATTTATTATTTTTCAGGTATACACCTCAGAGTCATATATTTTGGTACTTGATGCATGTTTACTGTTAGAATGCTAATGTTAACATGTTAGCAAGCCAACACTAACATGCTATTTCTTTTTTTTTCTTTTTTTTTTTTTTTTTTTAGCAAATTTTGCATGTATACAGGGTGATTCAAAAAGAATACGCCAAAATCATCACTAGATATTTCAAAAGTGAAAAACAATGGACAACCTAGCTCGAACCCATGTGTTGTACAAACGTACACAACTTGGAGTATTTATTTCATTGCCAACAAGAGAACTTAAAGGCCTACTGAAACCCACTACTACCGACCACGCAGTCTGATAGTTTATATATCAATGATGAAATCTTAACATTGCAACACATGCCAATACGGCGGGGTTAGCTTACTAAAGTGCAATTTTAAATTTCGCGCAAAATATCCTGCTGAAAACGTCTCGGTATGATGACGTCAGCGCGTGACATCACGGATTGTAAAGGACATTTTGGACAGCATGGTGGCCAGCTATTAAGTCGTCCGTTTTCATCGCGAAATTCCACAGTATTCTGGACATCTGTGTTGGCGAATCTTTTGCAATTTGTTCAATGAACAATGGCGACAGCAAAGAAGAAAGCTGTAGGTGGGAAGCGGTGTATTGCGGCCGACCGCAGCAACACAAACACAGCCGGTGTTTCATTGTTTACATTCCCGAAAGATGACAGTCAAGCTTTACCATTGGCCTGTGGAGAACTGGGACAACAGAGACTCTTACCAGGAGGACTTTGAGTTGGATACGCAGACACGGTACCGTGAGTACGCATGCAGCTGCGGCTTCCAAACATTTGATCGCTTGCCCGTACGTGCGTGCTGCTATGTGCATGTCACGTACGTAGCTTTGGGGACTTTGGGGAAATATATGTGTTGTATGAACTTTGGAGAGGTGAACGGTACTTTGGGCTGTGGGATTGAGTGTGTTGTGCAAGTGTTTGAGTTGTATTGGCGGGTTATATGGACGGGAGGGGGGAAGTGTTTGTTATGCGGGATTAATTTGTGGCATATTCAATATAAGCCTGGTTGTGTTGTGGCTAATAGAGTATATATATGTCTTGTATTTATTTACTGTTTTAGTCATTCCCAGCTGAATATCAGGTCCCACCCGCCTCTCACAGCATCTTCCCTATCTGAATCGCTCCCACTGCCCTCTAGTCCTTCACTCTTACTTTCCTTATCCACAAATCTTTCATCCTCGCTCAAATTAATGGGGAAATCGTCGCTTTCTCGGTCCGAATCGCTCTCGCTGCTGGTGGCCATAATTGTAAACAATGTGCAGATGTGAGGAGCTCCACAACCTGTGACGTCACGCTACTCGTCTGCTACTTCCGGTACAGGCAAGGCTTTTTTATCAGCGACCAAAAGTTGCGAACTTTATCGTCGATGTTCTCTACTAAATCCTTTCAGCAAAAACATGGCAATATCGCAAAATGATCAAGTATGACACATAGAATGGACCTGCTATCCCCGTTTAAATAAGAAAATCGCATTTCAGTAGGCCTTTAAATTATGACCAATGTATGATCCTGTAACTACTTGGTATCGGATCGATACCTACATTTGTGGTATCATCCAAAACTAATGTAAAAGTTTCAAACAACAGAAGAATAAGTGATTATTAAATTTTAACAGAAGTGTAGATAGAACATGTTAAAAGAGAAAGTAAGCAGATATTAACAGTAAATGAACAAGTAGATTAATAATACATTTTTACAGTTTGTCCTTCATAATGTTGACAAAATAACAGAATGATAAATGACACAATATGTTACTGCATACGTCAGCAGACTAATTAGGAGCCTTTGTTTGTTTACTTACTACTAAAAGACAAGTTGTCGAGTATGTTCACTATTTTATTTAAGGACACAATTACAACAAAAAACATATGTTTAATGCACCATAATATTTTTTGTTAAAATAAAGCCAATAATGGCATTTTTTGTGGTACCCTTTATTCAGAAAAGTATCGAAATATATGTTGGTACCAGTACCAAAATATTGGTTTTAAGACAACTCTATGAGAATTGTAGTTGTTTTTCTGGGTACTTTACCGGAAATACTTTTTTTAAATTTAATGCCATCTTTAACCTTCCAAATGTCTTTTTATTTCGATATTACATTACAAATGTGTTTATCTTTCATGCTTCCAGTTGAGTTCTAACGGATATTCGCCCATTTGTCTCCTCGTGGACGACCTCATTTTTGTTCTAATGGCGTAGTCTTTTGTTATGTTATCACTGTCATGTGATTTCAGCGCCAGCCAGCAAGGAACGACAACATAGTGAATGTGTCTGCGGCTGTAATGTCACCGCTGACTTAAACGGATGCGAATGAAGCGTCCAGAACGAGTCTCGCGTTAAGTCATGAAGTCTTTGCAGAGACCTGCACCGGGGGGCCTGGGCCTGGGCCTGAGGCTGACAAGCGAAGGAGAAGATGTGCAGGGAGACATGGAGACACTATGGAGCCCGCCAGGAATGAAACTGGAGTCGGGGTCAGACAAGAGGCAGAGTGGGAAGAAACTCCAGTGTTCTTTGCACATATCGTTTAACGGTGCAAAAAATTAAAACATTTTTTTTATATTTTTGCTAATAAAATTATGGCTTCTGGTAAATGACAACAAAGTCATGTATTTGCAATTTCCGCGTTAAACAAGGCTCTGAATGCTGCTGTTAAACATGAAGTGGAAAACAAATCCACCGTGTGATAATAAACAACATGTCGCCGACTTGTATTCCGGGGTAATTGTTTACCGGAAGACATTTAAGCCCATTAGTGAAGCCTGATGAAGGCAGCAGGGTAACTTGGCAACCCTCTCCCAAGATTGTTCTTTGGAATTTGCCATTTTCCTTTACTTGCGTACAAATCAGCTTTAAACAGTAAGGAATATGATTTTTAAACGCAACAATCCTACTGTATCGAGTGTTGTCCCAAGATCAATATTTTAGGACCGGTACCAAAATGTATTTGATACTTTTCTAAATAAATGGCACCATAAAAATGGCATTATTGGCTTTATTTTGACAAAAAAATTTAGGGTACATTAAACATATGTTTCTTATTGCAAGTTTGTCCTTAAATAAAATAGTGAACATACTAGACAACTTGTCTTTTAGTAGTAAGTAAACAAACAAAGGCTTCTAATTAGTCTGCTGACGTATGCAGTAACATATTGTTTCATTTATCATTCTATTATTTTGTCAAAAATATAAAGAACAAACTAAAAAATGTACTTACCACTGTAATTACCGGACTACAATACTCTTCATTCAATGAAAACAAGAGTATAAAGAAGTCATACTGTTCCATTACCTTTGTTCATACTACTGTCACTACTCAACTGCCAAAGAACTGTAGACACCTTAATATTTGTTGCTCCCTATACTGTATATATTGTATGTACTGTACATACCGTATTTTTCGGACTATAAGTCGCAGTTTTTTTTCATAGTTTGGCCGGGCTCCAGTGCGACTTATATATGTTTTTTCCCTTTTTATTATGCATTTTCGGCAGGTGCGACTTATACTCCGGTGCGACTTATACTCCGAAAAATACGGTACTGTATATACTGTTATGCTATTTGATATTGCACTGGTACTGTATTTGACTACTGTACTTCTACTTGTACTGATACTTCTACCATAACTTCTGTAACTTATTGTGCAACTTATTGTCTTGTAATTAATGTACATCAGAGCAATTCAAATTTTTGTATTTTTTGTATTTAGTGTATTAGATTCTGCAACTAGTGTTTGGCTCCCACTGTACGCAATATCTGAAGAGCATGGAAAAAAAGCATTTCACTGTGGTGTACTCTGTATGTGACGAATACAATCTTGAACTTTGGATTACTAATCTACTTGTTCATTTACTGTTAATATCTGCTTATTTTCTGCTTCAACATGTTCTATCTACACTTCTATTAAAATGTAATAATCACTTATTATTCTGTTGTTTGATACTTTACATTAGTTTTGGATGATACCACACATTTAGGTATGGATCCGATACCAAGTAGTTACAGGATCATACATTGGTCATATTCAAATACCTCATGTGTCCAGAGACGTATTTCCTGAGTTAATAAACAATATGATTTTTTTTCTTAATCATAGTAGTATTGACTAGATACACTCTTGTACTTGGTATCATTACAGTGATGTCAGGTGTAGATCCACCTATGGCGTTTGTTTACATTGTGACACTGTTGAGCTATTGTATCCTCCTACGGTGTGTAGTGAAGCATGTTTAGCTATTCCTCGTCCTGCAGTGATAATGGTACTTGTAAGAAACATACTTTATTTGTCACCATGGAGACAAGGATTAGCGATTTAGAAGTAGCTAAAACGCTGCCGACTGCGGATAGCTAGCCATGTCTTAAAGCACCTCTTCCTGAGGGCGTTTCAGTGTTATAACTTCACCTTTATATTCAGTTTTTAGGCCAAAATACATCCGTTCTCCCTTTTTTGTCTGCACACTGTGTCTGCTTGTAGGTACTCTGTGTGCGCGCTGCCGAACATGCTCCTCTGCCCCGAAAACCAGCAATGTCACGACGTGACGACGACGCGCCGTCATGCCCGTTAAAAAATAAATACAAAAAAATAAATGGGGAACCGGTACTTTTCAAACAGAGTATGGTACCGTTTTTGATTCATTAGTAACACAATATTATACTAGTACTAGTATACTGTACAACCTTAACTGGACAATAAATCTTGGAGAGATTTTAAAGAAGCATGGAGTGTCTTATCACTTTTATGCAGATGACTGCCAAATTTATATGCCGATTTCAAAAGGCCACGGCCCCCTGACACATTTCTCAACTGTCTATGAGACATCAAGGCTTGGTTAGCCCAGAATTTTTTAAATAATGAATGAGGGAACAACGGAAATTTTAGTTTTTGGAAAGGCCCTCACTGACTTGGGACCATTGCAAAATTATGTGCGTCCCAAAGCCACCAGCCTTGGCGTCACTATAGACAGCGATTTTAAACTTGACAAATCGTGTTTTTATCATCTTCGTCTTTTAGCAAAGGTAAAACCGTTTTTATCTTTTAACCCTTTTGATTAAGTCGTGCATGCTTATATTTCAAGTCGCCTGGACTACTGCAATGCACTTTATGCTGGCATTAGCCAAAAAGCTCTCTCTCTCCCGGTTGCAGTTAGTCCAGAACGCGGCAGCACGACTTTTAACAGGGGCCAGGAAACGCCAGCATATAACCCCAATTCTTCAGAGTTTGCACTGGCTGCCTGTTCATTTTAGAATTGATTTTAAAACCTTGCTGTTTGTCTTTAAAGCTTTACATGGACTGGCACCTCAGTATATCTCGGACCTCATCCAAATTTACACTCCTGCGCGTGCTCTGAGGTCCGAGAGCCAGCTCCAGCTCGTGGTGCCCAAGACCAGACTTAAAACCTGTGGTCGGCCCTAAGCTCTGGAACACTCTGCCCCTCCATATTTAAACTGCTCCCACAGTGGAGTGTTTTAAGTCTCGTCTTAAAGGCCTACTGAAACCCACTACTACTGACCACGCAGTCTGATAGTTTATATATCAATGATGAAATCTTAACATTGCAACACATGCCAATACGGCCGGGTTAACTTATAAAGTGCAATTTTAAATTTCCCGGGAAACTTCCGGTTGAAAACGTCTAGGTATGATGACGTTTGCGCGTGAGGTCAAGGGTTGAAGCGGAAGTATTCGGTCACCATTGTATCCCAATACAAACAGCTCTGTTTACATCGCAAAATTCCACAGTATTCTGGACATCTGTGTTGGTGAATCTTTTGCAATTTGTTCAATTAACAATGGAGACTGCAAAGAACAAACCTGTAGGTGGGACCGTGTATTAGCGGCGGCTGCAGCAACACAACCAGGAGGACTTTGAGTTGGATAGCAGACGCGCTACCGTGACTACGCCGACCGCATCGATGATCGGGTGAAGTCCTTCGTCGCACCGTCGATCGCTGGAACGCAGGTGAGCACCGGTGTTGATAAGCAGATGAGAGCTGGCTAGGTGGAGAGCTAATGTTTTTAGCATAGCTCTGTCGAGGTCTCGTAGCTAAGTTAGCTTCAATGGTGTCGTTGCTAGGCTTTGTCAGGCGGTACATCATTAACCGTGTGGTTACAGGTCCAGAGTTTGGTAGTATTGTTGATATTCTGTCTATCCTTCCAGTTATTTATTTTGTTTCTATCTACAGTTAAGCACGATGCTATCACGTTAGCTCCGTAGCTAAAGTGCTTCGCCGATGTATTGTCGTGGAGAAAAAAATCACTGTGAATGTCCATTTCGCGTTCTCGACTCTCATTTTCAAGAGGATATAGTATCCGAGGTGGTTTAAAATACAAATCCGTGATCCACAATAGAAAAAGGAGAGAGTGTGGAATCCAATGAGCCCTTGTACCTAAGTTACGGTCAGAGCGAAAAAAGATACGTCCTGCACTGCACTCTAATCCTTCACTCTCACGTTCCTCATCCACAAATCTTTCATCCTGGCTCAAATTAATGGGGTAGTCGTCGCTTTCTCGGTCCGAATCGCTCTCGCTGCTGGTGTAAACAACGGGGAAATGTGAGGAGACTTTCAACTTGTGAGGTCACGCTACTTCCGGTACAGGCAATGCTTTTTTATCAGCGACCAAAAGTTGCGAACTTTATCATCGTTGTTCTATACTAAATCCTTTCAGCAAAAATATGGCAATATCGCGAAATGATCAAGTATGACACATAGAATGGATCTGCTATCCCCGTTTAAATAAAAAAAAATCATTTCAGTAGGCCTTTAATACCCACTTTTATTCTTTGGCTTTTAACACTACGTGAGTTGTGTGGTCCTCTGTTGTCATCTGTGTTTTTTAAAAATGTTGATTTCTATTTTTCTATTGTTTTAATTGGTTTTACGTTTTTAATCATATTTATTTTTATATTGTTTTTATATTGGTTTTATATTTATTTATTTTTTGTTTTTATTCAGTCATTGGTGGAGCTAAGGATAATATTTGAATATTGTTTTTAATATTGTTGTGCAGCACTTTGGAAACATTTTTGTTGTTTAAATGTGCTATATAAATAAAGTGGATTGGATTGGATAAATGAATAATTAGACTGCAAACACAAACAAATGTTACGGTCGAACAAAAGCCATTTGACTGGCCAACCTACTACTTTGTAGCAGGACCCTCGGTATTTTAGCAACAGCAGTTTAACAGAAGTGTAGATAGAACATGTTAAAACAGAAAATAAGCAGATATTAACAGTAAATGAACAAGTAGATTAATAATCCATCATAATGTTGACAAAATAATAGAATGATAAATGACACAATATGTTACTGCAGACTAATTAGGCGTCACGATGGAAGAGGGGTTAGTGCATCTGCCTCACAATACGAAGGTCCTGAATAGTCTTGGGTTCAATCCCGGGCTCGGGATCTTTCTGTGTGGAGTTTGCATGTTCTCCCCGTGACTGCGTGGGTTCCCTCCGGGTACTCCGGCTTCCTCCCACCTCCAAAGACATGCACCTGGGGATAGGTTGATTGGCAACACTAAATTGGCCCTAGTGTGTGAATGTGAGTGTGAATGTTGTCTGTCTATCTGTGTTGGCCCTGCGATGAGGTGGCGATTTGTCCAGGGTGTACGCCGCCTTCTGCCCGATTGTAGCTGAGATAGGCTCCAGCGCCCCCCGCGACCCCAAAAGGGAATAAGCGGTAGAAAATGGATGGATGGATGGATGTTGACAAAATAATAGAATGATAAATGACACAATATGTTACTGCAGACTAATTAGGAGTCTTTGTTTGTTTACTTACTACTAAAAGACCAGTTGTCTTGTATGTTCACTATTTTATTTAAGGACTAAATTCTTTTTTGATTGCCATAAAACACATATGTTTAATATCATACGATTTTTAGTTAGCCAATAATGACATTTTGTTTGTGGTTGCCTTTATTTTGAAAAGTATCGACGTACATTTTGGTACCAGCACTAAAATATTGGTCTCGGGACAACCATGGTTGTAGAAGACGGTACGGACTATTCCGGACAGGACTTGAAGGTAGGAACATAATCTTTAGGCCTACTGAAACCCACTACTACCGACCACGCAGTCTGATAGTTTATACATCAATGATGAAATCTTAACATTGCAACACATGTCAATACGGCCGGGTTAGCTTACTAAAGTGCAATTTTAAATTCCGCGCGGAATATCCTGCTGAAAACGTCTCGGTATGATGACGTCAGCGCGTGACGTCACGGATTGTGGAGGACATTTTGGGACAGCATGGTGGCCAGCTATTAAGTCGTCTGTTTTCATCGCAAAATTCCACAGTATTCTGGACATCTGTGTTGGTGAATCTTTTGCAATTTGTTTAATGAACAATGGAGACAGCAAAGAAGAAAGCTGTAGGTGGGAAGCGATGTATGGCGGCCGACTGCAGCAACACAAACACAGCCGGTGTTTCATTGTTTACATTCCCGGAAGATGACAGTCAAGCTTTACCATTGGCCTGTGGAGATCTGGGACAACAGAGACTCTTACCAGGAGGACTTTGAGCTGGATGCGCAGACGCGGTACCGTGAGTATGCATGCAGCTGCGGCTTCCAAACATTTGATCGCTTGCCCGTACGTGCGTGCCGCTATGTGCATGTCACAGACGTAACTTTGGGGACTTTGGGGAAACATATGTGCTGTATGAACTTTGGGGAGGTGAACGGTACTTTGGGCTGTGGGATTGAGTGTGTTGTGCAGGTGTTTGAGTTGTATTGGCGGGTTATATGGACGGGAGGGGGGAGGTGTTTGTTATGCGGGATTCATTTGTGGCATATTAAATATAAGCCTGGTTGTGTTGTGGCTAATAGAGTGTATATATGTCTTCTGTTTATTTACTGTTTTAGTCATTCCCAGCTGAATATCAGGTCCCACCCGCCTCTCACAGCATCTTCCCTATCTGAATCGCTCTCACTGCCCTCTAGTCCTTCACTCTCACTTTCCTCATCCACAAATCTTTCATCCTCGCTCAAATTAATGGGGAAATCGTCGCATTCTCGGTCCGAATTGCTCTTGCTGCTGGTGGCCATGATTGTAAACAATGTGCAGATGTGAGGAGCTCCACAACCTGTGACGTCACGCTACTCGTCTGCTACTTCCGGTACAGGCAAGGCTTTTTTTATCAGCGACCAAAAGTTGCTCTCTACTAAATCCTTTCAGCAAAAATATGGCAATATCGCGAAATGATCAAGTATGACACATAGAATGGACCTGCTATCCCCGTTTAAATAAGAAAATCGTGTCTGGAGCTCCTGGGTCCCGCTGTCCATCCCTTCCGGGTGCCCGTCTTGGTTGGGGCCTGTTGGGCCTAGTCCCTGCGTCTATTGTGGTAGCTTGGTGCTGCAAGGTATTCCGAGGTGCTGCGAGTCGGCCAGTTGCTGGGGTAGTGACCTTGTTTGTCAGCATGTCTGTGATCTTCTTTTAATTCTTTTTTTTTTTAATTAATTAATTAATTAATTTATTTATTTATTTATTTTTAAAATATATTTTATTAATATTATTTTTTAATTTTTCCCCTCCCTCAGGGGGGGGGCTCGGCGGGGCGGTTGCTGGTTGTTCCATCTCCATCGTTGGGGTCCCTGCGGGTGGGGTGGGTGGTTCCCGTGGCCCTGTGCCTGGGTGGTCCTGCGGCGGCCGGTTTGGGTGGGGTGGCCGGGGGCTGGCCTCGCCGCGCTCTCCGGGGGTGGGGGGTGGGCTCGTGGGGGCCCGGTTGCCGGTGGGGCGGGGGCGGTCTTCCCGTCCGGTTGCGGGGAGTCTCTGGGTCCTTCGGGCGGGGCGTCTCGCCTTTCTGCCCGTGTGGGGTGTGGTCTCTCGCTGGCTTGGGGTCTGGCTGTCCCCTGCTTTTCTCGTGCCCTGTCCTCCGCCGGGTGCGTCTGTCTGCGGCCTGCTGCTGGCCCTTGTGGGCGGTACGGTGGGTCGGGCTCTGGGGTTCCTGTCGCTGGCCGGCTTGGCTGCGTGGGGGCGGTGGTCCCTGGTTCCCTGGGCACCACGCCTCCTGTTTGTGGGTTGGGCTCTCGGGGGTGATGGGGCCGTGCTCTGGCTCCCACGCACTCTGGGAGTCGAATGTATTGTACATGCAAATTCACGTATGCTCACATACGTACATAGGTACCTACGCTCCCACATACATACACAAATACAGTACATATTTACCTACCTAATGTTCGTACATCCACACGCACATTCAATATACAAACATACACATACACATACTGTACATATACATTCACTGTACAAACACATATACACATTCTGTACATATACATTCATTGTACAAACACATATACACATTCTGTACATATACAAGTACATATGCATACTTACACTCATGCACATAATCACGTTTCATCAAACATATATTAACGTTGTTGCCCTAGGGTAAACTGGGTGTAACACATGGCACACTGACAAAGCTTAACCTATTGTGACTATAACAATCTACAAGGTTAATGTAGGTTGCTTCTCTTTCTCCCCCTCCATTTTTCTGCATTCTTTCGTATCTCAAGTTATCATTACGTATATGTATTGTTGCATTTAAACAACTGTATTGTTGATAATAAAGGTAAATTATTGGTATTGTTCATTATCAATAGCGCTATTTCTATTGGTATTTGTATTGATCCATTTGTAGTGTAATAATGCTCATTGTCATTTCTGTATTATTTTTTATTTTTCGCTAACTGCTTATTTGCTATTACTTTTACCATCATATTTGTACATGTCATATTTGCTGATGTTGCTCTATTGTTGTTGTTGTTGTTGTTTGCTGTTGTTGTTTTTGTCTCTCTGTCTAATCCCCCTCTTGTCCCCACAATTTCCCCCTCTGTCTTCTTTTTTTTTCTCTTTCTATCCCCTCCTGCTCCGGCCCGGCTGCACTAAATGATAATATAAATACATTTAATAAAGTCAAATACAAATAAGGCAACAAGAGAAGTATCCTACACTTCTCTTTTGTAAAGTAAATCTGAACAGCCGACATGGGCATCTACATCAACTATATGATTTGCCTGAGAAGCTGGACAGGACATAAAAAAAAAAATAAAAAAATAAAAAATAAAAATAAGAAAATCGCATTTCAGTAGGCCTTTAATTACTTAATCCGACACATCACAAAAGACAGGAACTAAAACAAAAGGAAAGTGTGCCGTTCGCATGAGAGGCTAAAGAACAAAAAAAAAATGAACACAGGAAACATAGACACTAACACTTAGCATGAACTATGGACATAGAACAAACAAGACTGTGGCATGAAACAACTAACATAACTATGGCATAGTACAACATGAAACTGTGGCATGAAACCAATAATGACGCCAGGACGACTGACTGGCAAAGGTGGGCTTAAATCATGTCTATTGATTGGAAACAGGTGCGTGTCCGAACACCAGAGGCAGGTGAAAATCATAAGTCGCCATGGTAACTAAAACAAACAAGGGTGCACACAAACAGGAACTATGGTGTCTAAAACTAACAGAACATAACAAAAACATGATCCGGACCACGGATCATGAATCAGCTAAAGACCTGATTTAAAAATGTTATCGCAACAAACATCTACATAACATCGCAATTTCCTGCAAACTCAGGCCTTTTATGTGGCAACAATCTAAAAAAAAAAAGCTCCAGAAAATCCTCGGGGGTTGGCGGCATAGGTGCCCATCTAACGCCACATGCCATAGACCTAAAGATAGCTTGCCAAAGTACTTAACGAGAGTCAGGGTGGGCTTCAGGGAGCCCCACCCAGGACACATGAGAAAAGTGTTGACCAACAGACTGATGAAGTTGAAGAAGAACTATGTGGACATGAGAAAGAACACAACTAACTCCATGATTCAATGCACCTGTCAGGGTGAAGATGAGGCACCGCTCAGCTGACTTTCATATATATTTATATGACTGCAAACACAACATACTTAACGTTCGAACTGGAAAACTTTGTTAATATTTGCAAATATTAGCTCATTTGGAATTTGATGCCTGCAACATGTTTCAAAAAAGCTGGCACAAGTGGCGAAAAAGACTGCTCATCAAACACTTATTTGGAACACCCAGCAGGTGGACAGGCTAATTGGGAACAGGTGGGTGCCATGATTGGGTATAAAAGCAGCGTCCATGAAATGCTCAGTTATTCACAAACAAGGATGGGGCGAGGGTCACCACTTTGTGCATGAGCGAATCGTCAAACAGTTTAAGAACAACATTTATCAACCAGCTATTGCAAGGAATTTGGGGACTTCACCATCTACGGTCCGTAATACCATCAAAAGGTTCAGAGAATCTGGAGAAATCACTGCACGTAAGCGAAGATATTACGGACCTTGGATCCCTCAGGCGGCAATGCATCAAAAAGCAACATCAGTGTGTAAAGGACATCACCACATGGGCTCAGGAACACTTCAGAAAACCACTGTCAGTAACTACAGTTGGTCGCTACATCTGTAAGTGCAAGTTAAAACTCTACTATGCAAAGGAAAAGCCATTTATCAACAACACCCAGAAACTGAGCCCGAGCTCATCTAAGATGGACTGATGCAAAGTAAAAAAGTGTTCTGTGGTCTGACGAGTCCACATTTCAAATTGTTTTTGGAAACTGTGGACGTCGTGTCCTCAGGAACAAAGAGGAAAAGAACCATCCGGATTGTTATAGGCGCAAAGTTGAAAAGCCAGCATCTGTGATGGTATGGGGGTGTATTAGTGCCCAAGGCATGGGTAACTTACACATCTGTGAAAGCACCATTAATGCTGAAAGGTACATACAGGTTTTGGAGCAACATATATTGCTATCCAAGCAACGTTATCATGGACGCCCCTGCTTATTTCAGCAAGACAATGCCAAGCCACGTGTTACAACAGCGTGGCTTCATAGTAAAAGAATGCAGGTACTAGACTGGCCTGTCTGTAGTCCAGACCTGTCTCCCGTTTAAAAAGTGTGGCACAACATGAAGCCTAAAATACCACAACGGAGACCCCGGACTGTTGAACAACTTAAGCTGTACATCAAGCAAGAATGGGATATAATTCCAACTGAAAAGCCTCCTTTAAAAAAAAAAAGAAAATGACATGCACATGCGTCATGGCCAAGTCTACAAATTGGACCACAAAAAGATTACAGTCCTGTCAGAAACACGGGAATCCATTTACATTACATACGGTAAGTCAGCCGTGTGACTCACTACACTAATTCATTATCTGTTCGCTCACAATGTAAATGTCAAGGTTGGAAACCTCAGTCTAATTCAAATGAAATAAAATGTATAAATATCGAGGCCATGTTGTGAGAGTACGGCAACACACACCTTTTGTTGTGCAGTCCTGTGGTCTTCTTGGTCTCCTCTCCTGGTAGTAGACGATAGTTTTTACCTAATGGGTCTTGGGAGGCGTGGCGCCTGATAGCTGAGCTCCAACTGTCACAACTTTATCAGTGGAGTTGAGATAAACAGCATGTCTGAAACAAGGAATAGTGCAATTTTTTAGCATATAACACAACTATTTTGCATTACACACTAAAGAATGCTGGGTTATTTTGATAACCCAAGTTATGAGTTATTTTTATGAAGAGCAATCAATTATTTGGGTTGTAAGGGTATTATTTTAACTCAATTTCTGGGATTTCAAAATTATGAACCATTTTTGGGTTGTTTTTCAATGAGTAACACATTTTTGGGTAAAATGCTTTTTTTTTATTAAAAAGGTACTTTTTTCTTGAAGGGAATTTTATTAAGGAATAATCTCATTAACATTATTTACAATCACACATCTTATGTACATGAACATATTTGAGCATGCCGTATCAAACTACTATTGTCATGAACCGCTGTTTGTTTAGTTTTTGACTCCCTCAGTTCCTGTTTTCAGCACCCCTGGGTTTTTGTTTTAGTTGCCATGACGGCAGATTGTTTTCACTAATCAGAGAGCTACTTATTCCCTGCTTTTTGCCACACTCAGTCTGGCTGTCTTATTTGCTTCCACGCAACAGTTACGACGGCTACTAATTTAATTCCTGAGCTAATCTTTGTTTTTTTGTTTGCCTGTTTACATGCTAAGCTTTTCTTGTTCGCTATTCCGTTAGCTTCCCGTGCTATGGGCACGCTGGTGCTCTTTTGTTTGTATCCCGCATGATTTATGGACAATAAATAATTTCCTTACCCGCACCTTGCCTCCGGAGTCCCGTCTGCATCCTGGGAGAACGATCCACGCGGTAAAATGCGTATGACCATACACGGCAATTCTTGTAAAACAAAAATGTCACTCATATCTTGCTTTTGAGTATGAATAAAAAAAAAAGATCAGTCGTTGAAAAGGAGTAGGACAAACCAGCAATAAAATGTATAATTTTTTACCAACTATTGGGTCAAGGAGCGCTAAATTGCGCAACCCAATAGTTGGGTCTGGAATAACCCAACATTGTAGTGAGCATAACGCAGTTTATGTTAGCGTGCTAAATTTAGCACGCTAACAGGGAACAAGTGTCACATACTAAGGTAAATGGCTGCAAAATTAGCTCAAAAAGCTAGCCCGTTGATGTTAACGTAAACATGCATATAGTTAGCATGTTTCAAATACCAAGTTATATGACTGTAAGGTGTATGGCTGTGGAATTAGAGAAAAAAACATAAAGTTAGCTAAAAAGTTTGCGCTATTATTTTAGCATGCTAAATTTAGCACGCCGACATAATAGCGCTAACTTTTTAGCTAACTTTTTAGCTAACTTTACGTTTTTTTCTCTAATTCCGCAGCCATACACCTTACAGTCATATAACTTGGTATTTGAAACGTGCTAACTGTATGGATGTTTACCTTAACATTAACGTGCTAGCTTTTTGAGCTAATTTTGCAGCCGTTTACCTTACAGACATGTAACTTGGTATGTGACACTTGTTACCTGTTAGTGTACTAAATTTAGCATGCTAAAATATTAGCGCTAACTTTTTAGCTAACTTTTTCACTAACTTTACGTTTTTTTCTCTAATTCCGCAGCCATACACCTTACAGTCATATAACTTGTTATTTGAAACATGCTATAGCATGCTAAAATAATAGCGCTAACTTTTTAACCAACTTTTTAGCTAACTTTTTAGCTAACTTTACGTTTTTTTCTCTAATTCAACAGCCATACACCTTATAGTCATACAACTTGGTATTTGAAACATGCTAACTGTATGCATGTTTACCTTAACATTAACGTGCTAGCTTTTTGAGCTAATTTTGCAGCCGTTTACCTTAGAGACATGTAACTTGGTATGTGACACTTTTTACCTGTTAGCGTGCTGAATTTAGCATGCTAACATAATAACGCTAACTTTTTTAGCTAACTTTACGTTTTTTTTCTCTAATTCCGCAGTCATGCACCTTACAGTCATATAACTTGGTATTTGAAACATGCTAACTGTATGGATGTTTACCTTAACATTAACGTACTAGCTTTTTGAGCTAATTTTGCAGCCGTTTACCTTAGAGACATGTAACTTGGTATGTGACACTTTTTACCTGTTAGCGTGCTAAATTTAGCATGCTAAAATAATGGCGCTAACTTCTTAGCTACATTTATAGCTAACTTTACATTTTTTTCTCTTAATTCCGCAGCCATACACCTTACAGTCATATAACTTGGTATTTGAAACATGCTAACTGTATGCATGTTTAGGTTAACATTAACGGGCTAGCTTTTTGAGCTAATTTTGCAGCCGTTTACGTTAGTATGTGACACTTGTTACTTGTTAGGGTGCTAAATTTAGCATGCTAACATAATATTGCTAACTTTTTAGCTAACTTTATGTTTTTTTCTCTACTTCCGCAGCCATACACCTTACAGTCATACAACTTGATATTTGAAACATGCTAACTGTATGCATGTTTACGTTAGCATGCTGGCATGCTAACATTAACGTGCTAGCTTTTTGAGCTAATGTTGCAGCCGTTTACCTTAGAGACATGTAACTTGGTATGTGACACTTGTTACCTGTTAGCGTGCTAAATTTAGCATGCTAAAATAATTGCGCTAACTTTTTAGCTAACTTTACGTTTTTTTTCTCTAATTTTGCAGCCATACACCTTACAGTCATACAACTTGGTATTTGAAACATGCTAACAGTATGGATGTTTACCTTAACCTTAACGTGCTAGCTTTTTGAGCTAATTTTGCAGCCGTTTACCTTAGAGATATGTAACTTGGTATGTGACACTTTTTACCTGTTAGCGTGCTAAATTTAGCATGCTAAAATAATAGCGCTAACTTTTTAGCAAACTTTTTAGCTAACTTTACGTTTTTTTCTCTAATTCCGCAGCCATACACCTTACAGTCATATAACTTGGTATTTGAAATATGCTAACTGTATGCATGTTTACCTTAACATTAACGTGCTAGCTTTTTGAGCTAATTTTGCAGCCGTGTACCTTAGAGATATGTAACTTGGTATGTGGCACTTGTTACCTGTTAGCGTGCTGAATTTAACATGCTAAAATAATAGCGCTAACTTTTTAGCTAACTTTACGTTTTTTTCTCTAATTCTGCAGCCATACACCTTACAGTCATATAACTTGGTATTTGAAACATGCTAATTGTATGCATGTTTACGTTAGCATGCTGGCATGCTAACATTAACGTGCTAGCTTTTTGAGCTAATTTTGCAGCCGTTTACCTTACAGATATGTAACTTAGCATGCTAAAATAATAGCGCTAACTTTTTAGCTAACTTTTTAGCTAACTTTACGTTTTTTTCTCTAATTCCGCAGCCATACACCTTACAGTCATATAACTTGGTATTTGAAACGTGCTAACTGTATGGATGTTTACCTTAACATTAACGTGCTAGCTTTTTGAGCTAATTTTGCAGCCGTTTACCTTACAGACATGTAACTTGGTATGTGACACTTGTTACCTGTTAGTGTACTAAATTTAGCATGCTAAAATATTAGCGCTAACTTTTTAGCTAACTTTTTCACTAACTTTACGTTTTTTTCTCTAATTCCGCAACCATACACCTTACAGTCATATAACTTGGTATTTAAAACATGCTAACTGTATGGATGTTTACCTTAACATTAACGTGCTAGCTTTTTGAGCTAATTTTGCAGCCGTTTACCTTAAGAGACATGTAACTTGGTATGTGACACTTGTTAACCGTTAGCGTGCTAAATTTAGCATGCTAAAATAATGGCGCTAACTACACCTTACAGTCATATAACTTGGTATTTGAAACATGCTATAGCATGCTAAAATAATAGCGCTAACTTTTTAACCAACTTTTTAGCTAACTTTTTAGCTAACTTTACGTTTTTTTCTCTAATTCAACAGCCATACACCTTATAGTCATACAACTTGGTATTTGAAACATGCTAACTGTATGCATGTTTACCTTAACATTAACGTGCTAGCTTTTTGAGCTAATTTAGCAGCCGTTTACCTTAGAGACATGTAACTTGGTATGTGACACTTTTTACCTGTTAGCGTGCTGAATTTAGCATGCTAACATAATAACGCTAACTTTTTTAGCTAACTTTACGTTTTTTTTCTCTAATTCAGCAGTCATGCACCTTATAGTCAAATAACTTGGTATTTGAAATATACTAACTGTATGCATGTTTACCTTAACATTAACGTACTAGCTTTTTGAGCTTATTTTGCATTCGTTTAACTTAGAGATATGTAACTTGGTATGTGACACTTTTTACCTGTTAGAGTGCTAAATTTAGCATGCTAAAATAATGGCGCTAACATTTTAGCTAACTTTATGGTTTTTTTTCTAATTCCGCAGCCATACACCTTACAGTCATAAAATTTGGTATTTGAAACATGCTAACTATATGCATATTTACGTTAGCATGCTGGCATGCTAACATTAACGTACTGCCTTTTTGAGCTAATTTTGCAGCCGTTTACCTTAGAGACATGTAACTTGGTATGTGACACTTTTTACCTGTTGGTGTGCTAAATTTAGCATGCTAAAATAATAGCGCTAACTTTTTAGCTAACTTTACGTATTTTTCTCTAATTCCGCAGCCATACACCTTACAGTCATATAACTTGGTATTTGAAACATGCTAACTGTATGGATGTTTACCTTAACATTAACGTGCTAGCTTTTTGAGCTAATTTTGCAGCCGTTTACCTTAGAGACATGTAACTTGGTATGAAACTTTTTACCTGTTAGCGTGCTAAATTTAACATGCTAAAATAATGGCGCTAACTTTTTAGCTACATTTTTAGCTAACTTTACGTTTTTTTTTCTCTAATTCCGCAGCCATACACCTTACAGTCATATAACTTGGTATTTAAAACATGCTAACTGTATGGATGTTTACCTTAACATTAACGTGCTAGCTTTTTGAGCTAATTTTGCAGCCGTTTACCTTAAGAGACATGTAACTTGGTATGTGACACTTGTTAACCGTTAGCGTGCTAAATTTAGCATGCTAAAATAATGGCGCTAACTTTTTAGCAAAATTTGTAGCTACATTTTTCGCTAACTTTACATTTTTTTTCTCTAATTCCGCAGCCAAACACCTTACAGTCATATAACTTGGTATTTGAAATAGGCTAACTGTATGCATGTTTACCTTAATGTTAGTGTAAACATGCATACAGTTAGCATGTTACAAATACCAAGTTATATGACTGCCAACAATTACAGTACATTGTTGAATTACTCACCCCTTCACATATACAAATCCTGTTTGTAGCTTCTCGGAGGAAAAAGTCTATTTCCAAAAAGCACGTTTCGGTGAAGTCAAACATGGTGAAAGGAGTCACGCAGGAAGGTCACACCCGCTCTTTTGCCGCTCGCCGCTTCTCATTGGCCCGGAGAGCAGTGAGGAGTTGCCCCGAGTGAAGCGTGAGGGTCAGGGGGGTATTTTTACAAGACACTAAGTGACGGATGAAAGTGGGCAGCTACAGCTGGCGGAGTGCGGGGATGCCGATGGAAATAGTTGAATGACGCAGCACATAGTACGCATTCCCACACCGTACCCGCGCTGATAATGTGAGCTGTAAGCACGCCGCGCCATTCGCCGTCTTTGCCCAAAGTGGGTCACCGGTATTTGTCATGGCGGGTTTTACATTCAAGCGAAGTCAAGCAGGGGCCGCACACGCCCCGGAACCTTTCAGAATATGAACTTCTTCTCCAGGCGGCGCCGATCAAGCCAGTCCAGACCATGGAAGTGACATGCTGAAACGTTTGTGTGCTCCACTTATTTTTGACATGAGGAGAGATTTGGCCTCGGTTTAAGCCGGAGTGCAGCCACAAATGGCCCATAACGAAAAAAAGCAGATTTCAATGCAATCCAATCCAATCCACTTTATTTATGTAGCACATTTAAACAACAAAAATGTTTCCAAAGTGCTGCACAACAAGATTAAAAACAATATTAAAAACAATATTCAAATATTATCCTTAGCGCCACCAATGACTGAATAAAAACAAAAAATAAATAAATATAAAACCAATATAAAAACAATATACAAATAAATATGATTAAAAAAGATTTTAAAAGGAAAAAACAATTAAAACTGTACATAGAAATCAAAATTTATTTAAAAAAAAAAAAAACAGAGGACAACAGAGGACAGAGGACCACACAACTCATGTAGTGTTAAAAGCCAAAGAATAAAAGTGGGTCTTAAGACGAGACTTAAAACACTCCACTGTGGGAGCAGTTTGAACATGGAGGGGCAATGTGTTCCAGAGCTTAGGGCCGACCACAGAGAAGGCCCTGTCTCTGTCAGATGCAAGAAGGTTCTAGAACACTGGAAACCCTCAAACTGCCTAAACTAGCTAAATTGGGGCCCCAAGCAGAATTGACTCTATTTTTTTCACATTTTCATTTATTTATCTGAAACAATTTTTAAACTTTAATTTAATCTGATGCAGGTTTTGTACTAAATCAAATTCATGGGGAAAAACATTTTCAATAAATACTTTTTTTCGTGCAAAATAAGAAATTTAACATAATTAAAACACTAATTATTCATCTAAAATGTACATATTTATTCATCTCATTATGGGAATTCATGTAAAAAAAAAACTATTTGTGAGAACCTTAAATAATTACTAGAGATGTCCGATAATGGCTTTTTTTGCCGATATCCGATATTCCGATATTGTCCAATTCTTAATTACATATATACAGTTGTGGAATTAACACATTATTATGTCTAATTTTGTTGTGATGCCCCGCTGGATGCATTAAACAATGTAACAATGTTTTCCAAAATAAATCAACTCAAGTTATGGAAAAAAAATGCCAACATGGCACTGCCATATTTATTATTGAAGTCACAAAGTGCATTATTTGCCTCAAAACAGCAGCTTGGAATTTGGGACATGCTCTCCCTGAGAGTGCATGAGGAGGTTGAGGTGGGCGGGATTGGGGGTGGCGGGGTTTTCGGTAGAGGGTAGCGGGGGGTGTATATTGTAGCGTCCCGGAAGAGTTTGTGCTGCAAGGGGTTCTGGGTATTTGTTCTGTTGTGTTTATGTTGTGTTAAGGTGCGGATGTTCTCCCGAAATGTGTTTGTCATTCTTGTTTGGTGTGGGTTCACAGTGTGGCACATATTTGTAACAGTGTTAAAGGTGTTTATACGGCCACCTTCAGTGTGACCTGTATGGCTGTTGACCATGTATGTGTTGCATTCACTTGTGTGTGTGAAAAGCCGTAGATATTATGTGACTGGGCCGGCACGCAAAGGAAGTGCCTTTAAGGTTTATTGGCGCTCTGTACTTCTCCCTACGTCCGTGTACACAGCGGCGTTTAAAAAAGTCATACTTTTTTTTTTTTTTAAACCGATACCGATAATTTTGAAACCGATACCGATAATTTCCGATATTACATTTTAAAGCATTTATCGGCCGATAATATTGGCAGTCCGATATTATCAGACATCCCTAATAATTACTTATTGTTTATTTAATTTGTCTGTTTTAAAAATTGAGCACAGGAAGACCGTCTTTTTGTGTCTTTTCGCTATTACCGGGTATAAGTTGAATGTCAAAGTTGACCAACTTCTTGGTTTACGGCCACGTCCTTCTACTATCCAGGTGAAAGGCATGATTTATAATCTAGAGTTAACTTTCACCAACTCAGAGGCGATGCAGCAGCTCAATGTATCAATACAGCAGCATAAGCTTATGAGCTTATGTAACGAAATTTCGTTCTTATCTGTGCTGTAAAGTTCAAATTTGAATGACAATAAAAAGGAAGCCTAAGTCTAAGTTTATAAGCTCATTAGCTCTCTGTGATCCGGGCACCACTAAAAATAGTCTGTCTGCGTTAGCGCTTGCAATAACAATATCGCTAATACTTGGTTAATATTCAGGTCACAACATGTAAATACTTTTTTCGTGCAAAATAAGACATTTAACATCATTAAAACACTCATTAAAAAAAATTACATACTTATTCATCTTATCATGGGAATTTATGTAAAAATAAATGTTTGTGAGACCCTTCTTGAATAATTACTTATTGTTTATTTAATTTGTCTGTTTTGCAAATTTAGCACAGGAAGTGAACCAACACATGTGTTACAAATTGTTTGAAAAACAAAAGGGAATATGAATAAATAAGCGCTGACAAAAAGTCAACAAACAACAAGGACAGCGTTTGTTGCGTCTTCGCTGCACTGGGAAATCTCGAAGCGACCTTGCCAGGTCATTGGAAGCCAGGGAAAACAATCCAGATTAGACTGTTGCTGTTTGAGCAACTGCAAACAAATTTTCACTCTGATTGTGTATTTCTAGTCCTCAAATTCATCGTACTTCGCTACGCAGAGCAGACGGACTCTCCGAGATGTTGTCAAGCTTGTGATTTAGTCCAAAATCACAAATTCTGAGTGCCCTGAGCTCTGCCCGCATCCTCCAACCATTTGTGGGAGCTTTAGGGTGCTTTGAACGGCTACCAGCGTCTTCCAATTTGTCGACAAACCAGAGCAACGCTTGCTCCAATCAGCAGATGTCCTGTTGTCATAATTCCGAATCGGTAGATATCGTCAACATCCTCGACTGCAGGGTCGCCAGGCACGAGGTACTCCTCTTCTCTCCAGAGTCCGTTGTGTGTCTGGCGAAAACCATTCGGTCAGGACAGCCAGGTTCCCCTGAACCCGAGATCTTGTCAATTTTGTTAAGAGACCAGTTGATCAAATTCTTTGTTTAGCTTTTGGAAGACAAGACAAAACAAAGAAGCATGCAGGGGACATAAGGGAGAAGGGAAAGGGAGGGTCTGCCTTCAATGAGTGCCAGAGAGAACATTATGATCTTCATCTTATTTGGTAGAATGCCTGGGCCGATATTTGATAAGTCAATTAACCGACGATGGTTACTATGTGACCCTGCAACATCATAATTTTCTTCAAAGTGAGAAGAGGCTTTTTCAGCATAAGTAAAGGGAGTGTGGACTGTCAGGTAGTCAGGTTTGTAGTTTGAATTCTAAGGTGCAGATAGTATTTAAAGGCTGATAAATGCAAGACTTGTTTGAGTCAGAGTTCTGTTTAGTGGATATCCCAGAAGGCAACTGGACACTTCAAATCAGAATCAGCTTTATTGGCCAAGTATGTTCAAAACACAATTAATTTGACTTGGAAGCATACTTGCAAACCCTCCCGATTTTCCCGGGAGACTCACGAATTTCAGTGCCCCTCTCGAAAATCTCCCGGGGCAACCATTCTCCCGAATTTCTCCCGATTTCCACCCGGACGACAATATTGGGGGCATGCCTTAAAGGCATTGCCTTTAGCGTCTTCTACAACCTGTCGTCACGTTCATTTTTCCTCCAGTGTGCCGGCCCAGTCACATAATATATGCGGTTTCAACACACACACAAGTGAATGCAAGTTATACTTGATCAACAGCCATACAGGTCACACTGAGGGTGGCCTTACAAACAACTTTAACACTGTTACAAATATGCGCCACACTGTGAACCCACACCAAACAAGAATGACAAACACATTTCGGGAGAACATCCGCACCGTAACACAACATAAACACAACAGAAGAAATACCCAGAACCCCTTGCAGCACTAACTCTTCCGGGACGCTACAATATACACCCCCCGCTACCAGCAAACCCCGCCCCCCCAACCTCGCCCACCTCAACCCCCCCTCCATCTCCCAAATTCGGAGGTCTCAAGGTTGGCAAGTATGCTTGGTAGTCTATGCCCTCTTAGTGCAATGCAAGAAATAAGGAAAAACTCACCAACTACGAGAGCGCGCAGTACCAATGACCGCACCTGTACTGTGGTGCTGCGTTCGTTTTTGGCTAATTTGGGGGAAAATTCTTTGTCATTTCATTCCAACAAATGTATTATCTGGTTGTGCAGGAGCCACATTAATGCTTCGGGGGTCAGAATAACATTGGTTATATAAGCACAGGTGTCGAGAATTCTAAAGGGAGACACATTTTAAAGATCTGTTTCTTTCAAAGAGCCGCTCAAAAGACCGACTCGTTATTATAGTTCTTTTTTTTTTTTTAAATCAAGGAATAAATACAAAGTTATAAAAAAACTATCGTATTTTCCGGACCATAGGGCGCACCGGATTATAAGGCGCACTGCCGATGAGCGGGTCTATTCAGGTCTGACTTCATACAAAAGGCGCTTCCTTGTGGTCTACATAACATGTAATGGTGGTTCTTTGGTCAAAAAAATGTTGCATAGATGATGTTTTACAGATCATCTTCAAGCCGCTCCCTCCACCCAACCCTAAAGACTGTTCCAGACCGCAAGGAGTGCGTCTGGTATCCCCTTCTTAAGGGGGGGATAGTGCCAGGAGCTGGGCTAGTGGGGTGGCTCACCTGCGCCCAACCAGGCAGCAACCTCCGGCCCGGCCACCACCACCAGCTCTTCGGCATGCCAAGCCGCAACCTCCAGCTAGGCCACTTCCGCCAAAGTCAGGGCCAGTACCGGCTCCACGACTGGTTCAAGCACTAGTTCCTGTTCCTGCTCCAAGGCGAGCAACCCTTCCTGCTCCAAGAGTAGCAACCCTTCCTGCTCCAAGGCTAGCACCAGTTCCTGTTCCTGCTCCAAGGCTAGCACAAGTTCTTGTTCCTGCTCCAAGGCTAGCACCCCTTCCTGCTCCAAGGCTAGCAGCAGTTGCTGCAGCACGGCTTGCACCAGTTGCTGCACTACGGCTAGCACCCGTCGCTGCACCACGGCAAGCACCAGCTGCTGCTTCCACGCCTGCCTCGATGATGTCTGCTGCTTCCACGCCTGCCTCGCCGGCGACGTGCCTGCTTTCTCATCTCTGGACGGTTCATGGACGCCTTTGGCGCCAACAGCCATTCCCTGGTCACCCGCCTCGCCAAGTACAGCGGCGTTCAACGCGTCGCCGCCACCTGACTTGTCCTCGGTGGATTCGGGGACACCTGGCCTGGCGACCCACCGCCAAGTCCTCCCTCCCATGACTCTTGATCTTGTTTTTTTTTTTGACATCTGGAATCTGTCCTTGAGGAGGCGGTACTGTCATGATCCGCTCGGGATGGTTTCCTGCTGACCCCACTGTGGACTGGACTCTTACTGTTATGTTGGATCCACTATGGACTGGACTCTCACAATATTATGTTAGACCCACTCGACATCCATTGCATTCGGTCTGGGGGGGGGGTTACCCACATATGCGATCCTCTCCAAGGTTTCTCATAGTCATTCACATCGACGTTCCACTGGGGTGAGTTTTTCCTTGCCCTTATGTGGGCTCTGTACCGAGGATGCCGTTGTGGCTTGTGCAGCCCTTTGAGACACTTGTGATTTAGGGAAAAACATAAATGAATAAATAAATTGGTGTTGTTTACTTGAGTCATATTGCAAACAAAAATTGGTCTCTTCACTTCCCAAAAGTTTACTAAATGTTGTTAAAAGGAAAGGCCATGTAACATAGTGGTAAAAATGCCACTGTGACAACTTTTTTGCAATGTGTTGCTGCCATTAAATTCTAAGTTAATGATTATTTGCAAAAGAAAAAATACATTTCTCAGTTTGAACATTAAATATCTTGTCCTTGTAGTCAGGTATCCAATTGAATATAAGTTGAAAAGGATTTGCCAAGGTAATATACAAGTCTGTCTGCTGTGCTATGGTAATCTAGTATGGCGTCTTACTCACTATTATTTAATAGGCAATTATAGATTGCTGTAAAAATTTTAATTACAAGTTTAAGGTCATGCTAATAATGCCAAAATGGCTGTCGAACATGACAAGGCCGGACCCTCAGGAACTTGCTAGGATCAGTGTTAGCTCTAACCCTCTCCCTCTCTTTTTTGGGGGAAAAACCTACCGTATTTTTCGGAGTATAAGTCACACCGGAGTGTAAGTCGCACCCGCCGAAAATGCACAATAAAGAAGGGGGAAAAAAACATATATAAGTCGCACTGGAGTATAAGTCGCATTTTTTGGGGAGATTTATTTGATAAAACCCAACACCAAGAATAGACATTTGAAAGGCAATTTAAAATAAATAAAGAATAGTGAACAACAGGCTGAATAAGTGTACGTTATATGAGGCATAAATAACCAACTGAGAACGTGCCTGGTATGTTAATGTAACATATTATGGTAAGAGTCATTCAAATAACTATAACATATAGAACATGCTATAAATCCGATGAAATCTTGTACACCTAGTCTCTTACGTGAATGAGCTAAATAATATTATTTGATATTTTACAGTAAAGTGTTAATAATTTCACACATAAGTCGCTCCTGAGTATAAGTCGCACCCCCGGCCAAACTATGAAAAAAACTGCGACTTATAGTCCGAAAAATACGGTATAGGGCGGGTATAGGGCGGGTACCGGCGGCCCATGCAATAGGGCCAGGGGAACATTAAAGTGGCGCCGGTATGCCAGGTTAATGTTTTTCTTGTATTTTAGTCAAGTAAATTACCAAAGGTAAATACGGTAGGTTATAGGCAACTATGAGCTAGCAGCTACACAACAGCTAAGCACACAATGGCATATACGCTAGACATACGTAGTAAGTGTCTGTAATTGAACAATATTTGTCTGAAACATCCATCCCATCCATTTTCTACCGCTTATTCCTTTCGGGGTCGCGGGGGGCGCTGGAGCCTATCTCAGCTACAATCGGGTGGAATGCGGGGTACACCCTGGACAAGTCGCCACCTCATCGCAGGGCCAACACAGATCGACAGACAACATTCACACTCACATTCACACACTAGGGCCAATTTAGTGACATTTGTCAAAATAAACTAAATAACTCAAAACTTTTTTTTTTTAATAATAGTTTTTTGTGTTTTATGTTCAACGTTTTCTGTATTTGTATATATGCCCCCTTGAAAACGGGGCTGTCCCAAATGAATTGCAATATATATTGAAATAGCTGCATACCACTTACAGATGCAAAGATTCCAAGGCAGAAACGTACTAGAACGTGTCCAGTAACAAACGTGTCCGCATCATGAACTTACTGCGTCATGAACTTGGCCGAACGAATTATTGTGGCGACCGGGTGTCGCCAAAAAAACCCGAATACCACTACACTTCAACTTAAAGACAGCATAAGTTCATTCCAAACAGTTACAAATCAATCAGGTATTTTTTTGTACTTACCATAGTTTTCAGTTGGAGCAATTCAACATTTCACACAACAAAACAACATAGGCATTGCTGATATTGTATCGAATCAAGTCAATACTCAAGGCTCAAATATCGGTATTGTATTACGTAAGTGAAAAAGGGACACCCTGACTTACAATTGTTCATTGTTGTTATTGATAACAATTTTAACTTTTGAGTGTAATTCAATACAAGTTTATGAGACTAATAATGTGACAATAATCAATCAATCAATCAAATATTATTTACATAGCCCTAAATCACGAGTGTCTCAAAGGGCTGCACAAGCCACAACGGCATCCCACATCAGGGCAAGAAAAAACTCAACCCAATGGGATACAATGAGAAACCTTGGAGGGGACCGCAGATGACAAGTCAGCAGCGCAGACACATACTCAACTGATGCACAAATGAGCGGTCCATCCCGGGTCCCGACTTTGAACAGCTAGCGCATCATCTGTGGTCACCTAATATGTGCAGAAAAGAGACGGCAGATCAACTGGTCTAAATAATAATGAGTGTGTGATGGGACACAAGTAGGGGATTATATTTTTTTGTTTCATTGCCATGCATGTCTTATAGTGTTTTATTGCTGTTGATTTTAATTGCATGTTTTTACATTTTAGAATTTGATTGTCTTTTTAATTGCATATTTTTACTCCTTGTGGACTTTGTTGGTATTTTAAGACGTTGCCCCTTTTTAGCTTGTTGCCCCTAACAACCGAAGTGCCCAATCAAACGACACCTGAAGTTAGACGCACCTGTGGAGCATTAGGACTGCACCCGTTTAAAAGAGAACAGGCAGGATCGACGAGGGAGGAAGAGACAGCAGAGCGATCGGGGAAGAATCGACAGGCTTTGCCAAGAGCGACCGGGTGGATGCACGCAGGGCATCCACCCGGTCGCTGGGAGGCTAGGAAGGAACCCCCGGACTACACAGCAGACCCCGCAGGCTACCGGAGCGAACCCCAAGAAGCCCACAACACGCAGGGGCAGAGGAAACTCTGCCTCCGAAGTAAGTGACGTGTGTTGTGGATCTGTGGGGGCAACCAACTGCCTAGGGCTGTGGGCTTGCGGGCTCGTGCGTCGTACGCTGGCTGTGTGGTTCTGTGGACAGGGGGCGATTGGGACCCAGAGACCTGCGGCGACCCCCGGGAGGGACCAAGAGGCGGAGCAAGGCGGGACGGGTACGGCCACGTAGGTCCCGCGAGTGACCGGCGACTGGCGAGGAGAGTGGGCGTCAGTGACGTGCAGTCATAGAGGCATCACGGAAAGAAAAAAAATGTAAAAATATATTTTTTTTATTAAATTGTTGTATGTATCCAGTGATTATACTATAAAGTTATTTTCCATTTAACTTCACCAGATTTAGATTATTTTTATTTAAAATCGCTGAATTTTCGCATTTGCCGTTCAAATACTGAGAAGAGACGGTGCGGTGATCAGCAGCCAGTTGAGGCACGTCACTCAGTTGTGCCTCACCATGGATTGCGGACTCGGCTAACTACTGGCCTGCTGTGCAGTGAGACCGTATTGCTATATGAACTATATTGTACATTTCCATAGTTTAGTTAGCTGAGGTATATAATGTACAGTGTATTTTGTCAACAACTGTATGTGTGTAACGTATTTCTTGTGCTGAGCGATCATAAAACGGCTGCAAAAGACGCACTGGCTGAGGCTCGCAGTAATCCCGCCTCCTGCACCCCCGCCGTAGAATGCACCCACTGACGGGAGTCTTATATCAACTAAAGCCCACACTTAAACTTTCCACGTGCAAGATTGAATCTATTTAAAAAAGTTATTTCATAAGAAGCCAAAAAGTGCAAAAACAATAATGTTCGTGTTGGAGGAGTTGTGAATGACTGCAGGGCCACAACATTAGTTACACCTGCAGACTGCAGGTGTACCTAATTCACAACTCCTCCAACACGAACATTATTGTTTTTGCACTTTTTGGCTTCTTATTAAATAACTTTTGTAACCTATTTTATGGGCTTTCCTCTTTGTGATGTTAAGTTCCTGTTATGCGCTGTTATACAGTATATGCCTTGAGCTCTTATTTTGAAGGCGCTAAGAGCGGAAGTGATGACACGTTGGAGTGGAGCGGAGGTTTTTGAAAGAAGGTAAATAAAGTGGTCCTCGTGTAAACTGGAGCCTCCGTGTTTGTTATTTTGTAGTTTCATACAGTATAGGCGACATTTATAAACCCTCGGTTACACTTTTTTAAATAGATTCAATCTTGCACGTGGAAAGTTTAAGTGAGGGCTTTAGTTGATATAACACTCCCGTCAGGGGTGCATTAATCCAGCACAGCAGCGGCGCATGGACTTCATTTATAAGTAAAGGTAAGACCATAATAACGTTTTTTTTTATTAAATGTGCTTTTTTGTGTGCTACAGTTTGTATGTGTAAAGTTAAAGTTAAGTTAAAGTACCAATGATTGTCACACACACACTAGGTGTAATGAAATTTGTCCTCTGCATTTGACCCATCTCCTTGATCACCCCCTGGGAGGTGATGGGAGCAGTGGGCAGCAGCGGCGTCACGCCCGGGAATAATTTTTGGTGATTTAACCCCCAATTCCACCCCTTGATGCTGAGTGCCAAGCAGGGAAGAATGCTGGTATGAGCTTTTAAACTTAACCCGTTAACTGCTGCCAATCAAATGGTGAATAAGATACTCTTTAGGGTTCATATGTTTGTAAATCTGACTGTGATGAAGTCAGTGCCTCACCAGCCATAAACCTCACCGCACGTCACTGGTGGGCGTACCCAATACTTCGACGCGGAACTACAGCAGGGGCAGGGGAAACCCTGCCTTGCGTGTAAGTGTGGCGTCAGCCCGGAGAGCGTCTCCGTAGTTTTAGAAGATTTTATCCCCGTGACCTGCCTCCGTTTTAATTCTGTGTGCAGGAGGACGCCGTGGAAGTGGGCGGAGCCAGGACGCTGACCCACTACGCCTGTCGCGGCTGTACCCTCACCATAATATTGGTTACCAATTGGTATTTTTAGTATTGACAACTGGACGGTTTAATGTGTATTGTAATATAGTGCGAACAAGCATAATCATCTTCCATTATTTTGGACAGCTGCTCTCACTACATTGGGTTCTTAATATTTATATTTGTTTTAGCAAAATTGTATTCGATTTTAATATCCCACCACTCGGGTCCATTACAAGTGAAATGGCTAGTCCCAATCTCGGTGGTTCACCGGATTTAAGAAAACAGTAAAATATATGATGAATATTTTTGATAATTACTGAATATATTTTAGAGTGTACTTGTAATTGTATTCATTGCAGGCCAAGATTCCAACCATGAACCCCCAGACTGTGAAGCAGATATTACTGTCTCATAGGAAATGGTAAAAGATGAAGTGTGATAGGGTTGAGGGGAAAAATGTGAGGATTTAGGATCAAAGTTAGCCTTTGTTTTCCTCAAACTTTTGTTGACTTATGAAGTTTGTTGCATCAGTGCAAAGTAAGGAAACATATTGATCAGCTCACACTTTGACTCACAGTTCTGAGACTTTGGTTCTTGCCAAAACAACTTGTACTGTCTCTGGGAGAGTGTGGGGGAAGAGGCATCTGGTGTGAAGCTGTAGATAGATCCGGAGCACATTCCTCACGCATATAACTTGCACTCTGGACCTCCTTCATGGCAGCCAGGCAATAAAATGGCGGCCCGTTTTAGCTCCACCTGTTCCCACAATATTGGCCCCTGAATTTGTCAGATACTTATAGACCGTATAGAAAACTGGGTACTTACCAGATCTGAAAAATCTTTATTTTACACTAACTTGCATCAAAATCAAAAATCAGGTTTTGTAGCAACATATGTTGCCATCCAAGCAAGGTGTTTTTCATGGACGCCCCTGCTTATTTCAGCAAGACAATGCCAAGTCACATTCTGCACGTGTTACAACCGCATGGCTACGTAGTAAAAGAGTGCGGGTACTACACTGGCCTGCCTGTAGTCCAGACCTGTCTCCCATTGAAAATGTGCGGCGCCATTTACCACAACGTAGACCCCGGACCGTTGAACAACTTAAGCTGTACATCAAGCAAGAATGGGAGAGAATTCCACCTGAAAAGCTACAAAAATGTGTCTCCTCAGTTCCCAAACGTTTACTGAGTGTTGTTAAAAGGAAAGGCCATGTAACACAGTGGTAAAAATGCCCCTGTGCCAACTTTTTTGCAATGTTGTCTCAATTTACAAATACAACTATTTTGCAATGTTGTTTCAAAGTCAGTTTTATAGGGAATGTACGTATAGTCAACGTTGTATCAATGTCTTGTACCTGCTGGGAAGACAACACATGATGCAAGTGTCTATATTAGCTATATTAGCCTACTATCAAAATGACTGTGTTGCAGGCTGACACAAATATTCGTTGACAGAAATGTGCAAATTGTATATTTATTCTACACATTTTTACAACATTGGAAAACATTTATACAACTTCTCAGAGGGTGAGATAACTCCTGGAAATGAGTGTCTTTTAAGATACAAATAATTGCTATTGCGACATCTAGTGGACACATTTAGAACAGCAGTTTCTTTCATTCAAACATTTCAGCTCATTTAATGCTTAGCCAACTCATCCCCGCGGGCCGGATAAAACCTGTTCAGGCCTACGGGCCGTACGTTTGACACCCCTGGCCTAAGGCAAGTCCAAGGCAAAAAAAACATAAACTCTTAGCATAGTATGATCGAAAATGGTGTACAGTGGTGTCAAGCTAACATGAAATGCAAACAGTTGGCATACAGCACACACATCAACATACAAATAAACAGTCGCGTAAAGCGAACAAGGGTCCTGCCCAGACTGGATGACAAGACTGGCGTTTAAAGGTGCTTGATTGGGCTGGGCCGCAAGTGCGTGTCCTAATCACCAAACAGAAGCAGGTGAGGACAATCAGCGCTCCTACCAACACGAGAGGAAAGGAGCACTGACAGCGGAAATGAACACTAAACACAGGAGGACTATAGCCAAACTAAAACAGGACATACAAGTCATGACGGTTTTCTTTGGATTCAAATGAAAAGAAATAAAAAAAAATAAAAAAATAGTAAACCATAAAAAATAAAGATTTGAATATGAAAAAAAAAAACAGAAACACAAATATCAAAAATGTAGGAAAGTGATGAATGGAAAAAAATCATTTCAATGACTAGTGACATTTGGAGTCTTGGAAGACTTATTTTAAACAAACAAAATCTTTTTTCCAACTACAAAAAGCCCATAGAGCAGGGGTCCCCAAACTTTTTGACTCAGGGGCTGCATATATATATATATATATATATATATATATATATATATATATATATATATATATATATATATATATATATATATATACGTTTGGTCAGGAAAAAAACACAGGATATTTCATCCCTACAAGACTGTTTCGCAGGTTTCCCTGCTCCTCAGGGTATTCTATTATATTATATATATACTAAAAAATCCCCTGAAGAGCAGGGAAACCTGTGAAACAGGCTTGTAGGGATGAAATAGCCTCTGTGTTTTTTCCTGACCTAACGTATATTCTGCTCTTCCGGTATTGAGCACTGTGTAACGGATAAACCACAGAAACCTTCACTATATATATATATATATATATATATATATATATATATATATAATAATAATAATAGTAATAACAAAAAAAACTAACAAAAAAAATAAATAAATATATATATATATATATATATAAATATATATATATATATATATATATATATATATATATATATATATATATATATATATATATATATATATATGTCTTAATAAGGTTATCCAAAAAATAGTGCTCGATACCGTAGTAGAGCGCAATATATATATGTGTGGGAAAAAAAATCACAAGACTATTTCATCTCTACAGGCCTGTTTCATGAGGGGGGGTTCCCTCAATCATCAGGAGATTTTAATGGGAGCATTCACATACCATGGTTTATATAGGGCACAGAGTGGGTGGGTACAGGCTGGCGTAGGGGCGTGGTGATTGGCTCATGTGTTACCTAGGAGGTGTTTCCGTCTGTGGCGGCATGCTGTTACAATTTCGCTGCGCTTGTTGAGGGATGACAGGTCTGGACGGTAAATAATAAACAGTTTCTCTTTCAAGCATAGGTTGCATCTTTTATTACCACTATTGTAAGGTGTGCTGGATGCAAGAATTTGCCATGTTTTTGAATATTCAACATTATTGTCTTTGAGGTCCCAAATGTGTTTGCTGAGTTCTGTGGTATTCCGCAGGTTTTGGTTCCTGAAAGAAGCCTTGTGATTGTTCCATCTGGTTTTGAATTCTCCCTCGGTTAATCCTACATATGTGTCGGATGTGTTAATGTCCTTGCGTATTACCTTAGATTGGTAGACAACTGATGTTTGTAAGCACCCCCCGTTGAGAGGGCAATCAGGTTTCTTTCGACAGTTACAGCCTTTGTTGGTTTTGGAGTCGCTCTGTCCGGGGGCCGACGGCTCATTTGCAATTGTTTTGTTGTGGTTTGAGATGATTTGTCGTATATTGTTCATACAGCTGTAGCTCAATTTAATGTTGTTCTTGTTGAATACTTTTCTTAGGGTGTTGTCTTTGGGAAAGTGTTTGTCAATCAGATTGAGGAATTTGTGTCCAATGATAGTTGAGACGTTTTTGCTGGAGTTTCCTCCTCTCCCAGCTCGCTAGCCTCAATCTGAACCTTGGTATTTACCGTAATGACGGACTGGCAGTGTGTCGCGCCTCGCCAAGGAGCAGCGAGAATACCAAGAAGCGCATATGCCAAATTTTCAAAGAGAACGGCCTACGGATCACGATTGAAGCCAACAAGCAAACCGTCAACTTCCTTGACGTCACTTTCAACCTGAGAAATAACAGCTACCAACCATTCACGAAACCCAACACAACACTCCAATACGTGCACCATGACAGCAACCACCCACCCACCACCACGAAAAGAATACCTACCGGAATTAATAAAAGGCTATCGATGCTGTCATCTAGCAAAGCTGAATTTGACCAAGCAACCCCCCCGTACCAAAAAGCCCTTGATGAAAGCGGATACAATTTCACCCTCACCTATGAACCCACGCCAGGAAACCAGCCAAAAAAGAACAGAAAACGAAACGACATCATCTAGTACAACCCCCCATACAGCAAAAACGTCTCAACTAACATTGGACACAAATTCCTCAATCTGATTTACAAACACTTTCCCAAAGACAACACCCTAAGAAAAGTATTCAACAAGAACAACATTAAATTGAGCTACAGCTGTATGAACAATATACGACAAATCATCTCAAACCACAACAAAACAATTGCAAATGAGCCGTCGGCCCCCGGACAGAGCGACTCCAAAACCAACAAAGGCTGTAACTGTCGAAAGAAACCTGATTGCCCTCTCAACGGGGGGTGCTTACAAACATCAGTTGTCTACCAATCTAAGGTAATACGCAAGGACATTAACACATCCGACACATATGTAGGATTAACCGAGGGAGAATTCAAAACCAGATGGAACAATCACAAGGCTTCTTTCAGGAACCAAAACCTGCGGAATACCACAGAACTCAGCAAACACATTTGGGACCTCAAAGACAATAATGTTGAATATTCAATAACATGGCAAATTCTTGCATCCAGCACACCTTACAATAGTGGTAATAAAAGATGCAACCTATGCTTGAAAGAGAAACTGTTTATTATTTACCGTCCAGACCTGTCATCCCTCAACAAGCGCAGCGAAATTGTAACAGCATGCCGCCACAGACGGAAACACCTCCTAGGTAACACATGAGCCAATCACCACGCCCCTACGCCAGCCTGTACCCACCCACTCTGTGCCCTATATAAACCATGGTATGTGAATGCTCCCATTAAAATCTCCTGATGATTGAGGGAACCCCCCCTCATGAAACAGGCCTGTAGAGATGAAATAGTCTTGTGATTTTTTTTCCCACACATACATATATATATATATATATATATATATATATATATATATATATATATATATATATATTTATTCCGAACGTGATGATGTCACGTTATCGATGGGAAAATGCATTTTTAGACAATATGATTTGCCTGAGTGGCTAGGAGACAACGAGAGTAACAAGCGGGAGAAAATGGATTAGAAAGCACAGATTTAAAAAAATAATAATCATTTTTTTTAAATTAAAACAAATGTTTATTTTTTAACTTAGGACTTCCCGTGGGCCGGATTTTGGACGCTGGTGGGCCGGATTCGGCCCACGGGCCGTAGTTTGGGGACCACTGCCATAGAGCCTAAATGGAGAATTGTCCTGTGCAATCACTTCATCACTGCTATATTAAAGGGGTCATATTATGAACTACACACGTTTCCTGTCAATTGGCACCTGTTCCCCCGAACCTCGGAGGCATTGAGGACAATTTTTATAAAACATTTTTGCCTTGTTCTAATTTTCCCCGACTTGTGACCTTTACCAAACTGTAGCTTCAGGCAGTGGTGTGCCATCAGGGCCAGCAAGGTCTTCTCTGCTTGCCTAACATAACCAGAAATCATGATCAGAATTAAAGATAACATCATTTTTTTTATTTACTTTCCCGAAATATCTAAAAGCATTCATATTCTCTTCATGTCATATTATGCTCTTTCCAGTGCTGTTGTTTTTAGTTTTAGTTTGTATCCAATCAGAATTCAGCTAGCTTGTGTTGCCATGGTGTACCAAATCTGCCTGAGCCCTTCAGAATCAACAATGCGGGCGTCTGTGCGCTGTAAGTGAACGGGGACATACCGGTACTGTTGATAGACAGTTGCGATAGCCAATCAGATCACAAGTTGTCGTCAGTGGCCTCTCTAGGTAGCCTGATGTTAACGAGACTGTGATTGGATACTCACTTGTCATTCCAAGTTTCAATTTAGCAGGAAGCGGGAAGTGTTGCGCCGGATAGCAGAGAAGGAGAACAAAACACAGATCTATTGTAGCGTCCCGGAAGAGTTGGTGCTGCAGGAAATTCTGGGAATTTGTTCTGTTGTCTTTATGTTGTGTTGCGGTGCAAATATTCTCCCGAAATGTGTTTGTCATTGTTTTTAGTATGGTTTCACTATATGGCACATTTTTAAGACAGTGTTGGCGTTGTTCACGCGGCAACCCTAAGTGTGACCTATATGGCTGTTGACTAAGTATGCCCTTCTAAATTGACAGGATCATTAACAATGGCAATAATCGGACGAATTGAAGTCTTTTCTTGACATCTTCAACTGAAGACTATTATTAACCCATCACACGCTATAAAATAATTGCAAAGCCCTTTTTCCGGAAGGATATTTAAAGAG